>NC_134902.1:4357019-4414519 GCF_041734735.1 Babylonia areolata | reverse complement strand
TTACTGATATCATAGTATGGTATACTGTATTGTAGTATTGTACTGTACTGTACTGATATATTATATTTATTATATTATATTTCACTGGGTTGGGTTGTGCTGTGCTGTGCTGTGCTGTGCTGTGCTGTGCTTTGATTTGCTGCGCTCTAGTGTAGCGACGCGCTCTCCCTTAGGGAGAGCAGCCCAAATTTCACACAGAGGAATCTGTTGTGATAAAAAGAAATACAAATACAATATTTTATTGTATTGTAATGCATTGCATTGCATTCTATAGTATTGCATTGTATTGTATTGCATTGTATTGTATTGTATTGTATCACAGCAGATTTCTCTGTGTGGAAATCGGGATACTCTCCCTAGGGAGTGCGTGTCGCCACAGTACAGCGCCACGCAATACTTACTTTTCTCTGTGTGTGTGTGTGTGTGTGTGTGTGTGTGTGTGTGTGTGTGTGTACAAGCGTAATTGCTTTACTGTCAAAGGTGTTTTTTTTTCCATTCATTTTTGCCAGGGACAACCCATTAGTTTCTGCGGGTTCTTTAACGTGCGCAAAGCGTACGTTGAACACGAGATATCGGTTTGTCATCTCATCCTGACTTGTACCCACACAACCACTCAAAAGTTTTAGTGGAGAGGGAGTTCAAAAATGTCTGTCCGTATTATACGCTGTATACATCTTATTCATTTATCAGTTTTCCTTTTTCTATTTTTTTTTCTTTTTTTTTTTTTTTTTTTTTTTTTTTTTAACCTGACAGGTTCCGGTACAAAGTTATCTTTATGGAAGAATCTTGGGAATTTACTTTTACTTTTTTTTTTTTCATTGTGACATTGTTTAACTTGTTTTTGCTTTTTGTTGGTTTTTGTTTTTGTTTTTTGTTGTTGTTGGGTTGGGTTTCTTTTTTTTTTCATTGCTGGTATCAGTGCTTACATTGTAATAATTCTTATGCTGTTTTGTTGATTTGATTACTCATCTATTTTTTAAAAATGAACTTCGGGTTGTGGAACAGTGTTATCTTTGTGAGAAAAAAAAAAAACAAAAAACAAAAAAAAAACGACAACGTTGGGACTTTACCTTTTTTTATCGTGAGATTCTTGAACTTGTTGTTGTCTTGCTCGTATCAGTGCTTACATTGTAATGATTTTGGTATGCTCTTTCTTTTTTTTTTCTTTTTTCTTTCTTTTTTTTTTTTTCAGCCTGACATTCCGGTTGCGGTATGATGTTATCTTTATGGAAGAACCGTGTTGGGACTTTACCTTATTTTTTAATCTTTTTTTTTTTTTTTTTTTTCTTTTTTTTTTTCATCGTGATGTTGTTTAACTTGTCTTTGGCTTGTTGGTACCAGTGGTATCCTACTCGAAAAAGCAAAATCAATCAGCCAGGATGAATCACATCCAGTTTTGGGGGGATTTTCGAGATGCTCCCCCGGCTCTGGTCGTCGGTATAGAAGTATAAGGACGAAAACCAGTCGCTTCGCCAATAGCTTTTTCCCCAAAAGCAGTCAATGCCCGTTCTCATTATGATTAACTCACTCAGTACGGCCAGTCCTCTCTTCTCCTCTACACAGACCCTTCGGATGTCCAGCGGGTGTCTCAATGACCCAACCTTTAGCTTCCGTCGTCAGAGTTGTGGTATTCTTTGTCAACATTCACCTCTTCCGTATAAGATCCTTCCACTTGCAATATTTTGATGATGGTAATTGGGGTGAAACGCTGTTAACGTCGTCTGCTTCGCCGTTCGTATGGAGAGAGTTAAAGAGAGTTATGCAATGAACAACCACTTGCCTGAAGATCTAGTCATCAGCCCCATCCATATGTGATATACAGCTTATGTTTGAAGGTGTGTGTGTGTGTGTGTGTGTGTGTGTGTTTGTGTGTGTGTGTGTGTGTGTTCGCTTATCTGTTTATCTATCTATTATCATTATTGTCTGTTTATTTCAGTTTGGGTGTTTTTTTTCTTTTCTTCTTTTCCCGCATTTCATTTTATTTCAGTATCTATCTGCTTACTCTTTTTCTTTAAGTTATCCGTTTATTTATTTATTCATTTACCTGACTTATTCATTCATTTATTCATTAATTTAATGATGTATCCATATAGAATAGAATAGAATAAAAATAGAATATGTCTTTATTACTAAGTGTACCGGGGTCACAAGGAATATTGGGGGCATAGTACATAAAAGGCACAAACATTAGGTACAAACATAAATCGAACATCATACACAAACACAGATACAGTATGATTCAGGACACATACATGTGCATATCAATATGAGAACTTGTGCGCGCTCGCGCGCGCGCACACACACACACACACACACACACACACACACACACACACACACACACACTGCTTTTTTTGAGTAGCCATTTATAATATATAATCGTCTAGAGAAGGTAGATCAGCCCCGGTAATCTTGGTGGCAGTTTTTATGATTCTGTTCAGGGCTGAGACATCTGCCTTGGAAATGTTTCCATACCAAACAGTAATAGCGAAGGTTAGCACACTTTCAATGACTGCTCGGTAGAAATCAACCATGATTTCTTTACTAATTCCGAACTTTTTGAGGCGCTGAAGAAAGTACAGGCGCTGTTATGCTTTCTTAACAATTTTTTTCCGTATTTTTCTCCCATTTCAAATCGTTGGATATGATCAGTCCGAGAAATTTAAATTCGCTGATGATCTCTACTTGCTTGTCTTTAGTGACAAGTGGTGAGGGGTCAGCTCTGGTCTTCCTGAAATCTAAAATTAATTCTTTTATTTTTTTTTTATATATTTGTTCATGCACTTTTTTTTTTTTACTCCCTCAAGGCCTGGCAAAGGGCATTGGGTTACGCTGCTGGAAAGGCAGATGTCTACTCAGCAGATGCGGTGTAGCATAGAGTCATGGATTTGTCAGAACGCAGTGACGCCGCCCTTTGAGTAACTGAAACTGAACTGAGCTGAACTGTTAATAATTACCATGTAATAATTAATTGCAATGTTTTAAAAGCGAATATGTGAAATGCTTTTACTCGAGAACATATGTTTATTACTCTTGTTCAATCAAGTAAACCGTGTGTGTGGGGTGGGTGGGGGGGTGGGGGGGTGCCGGTGTGTGCTGATTATCTGGTTGTGGTTTTCCGCAATTTATCTTTATTCTTATCTTATCTGTCTATTATAATCAATGTGCAATACAGTAGGCTATGCTTATAATTATATTCAAAATAATGTTTCTTAATTCTTTCTGTTTTTACATTAAAGAATACCAGTTATTACCTGCAGTGTGTGGATGTATGTATGAAACGGTGTATGTGATATTTTTTACATTTGTGTCTTCGCAATATTCGTAAAAGCTGTTGTTGACTTTTACAGTTATGGTCCCCATGTTGTTTACTTGTCTATGTTGTGATAAAATGCTTCAGACGATTGCTTGGAATCTCATGGAAGGACAGAAAGACCAATGACTTTGTCAAGAGCCAAATAACTATGCTAGCGGGTCCACTGGAACCACTCTTAGCAGTGGTCAAAAGGAGGAAGCTGTCATGGTTCGGGCATGTGACACGCCACAATTCACTGCAAAAGACAGTTCTACAGGGAACGCTAGAGGGTGGTAGGCGAAGAGGGAGGCAAGCCAAATGCTGGATGGACAACATCAAGGAATGGACCAATATGGATAGCGCTACGCTGATACGACAGGCAGAAGATAGAACCGGATGGCGTCGTCTGACTACGGAATCGTCCCTCATGTCTCCTCTACGCCCATCCCGGGCAGGAGAATGAATGGAATGGAATGGTTGTGATAATGCACCTGACCAAATTTCTCCAGTTGGAGATAATAAAGTTATTCTTATTCTTATTTTTTTTTTTCATTCCCTGTCTTTCCCAGAAAGCTTAGAGCATTGGGAGGACCTGGACGGAAACCTGACCAGACTTTTGTGGAAAGAGCTGCCCACGGTTCTTAACACTTCGGAACACAGGTCACCAGACGACCTTGACCTCTACAAGATCGCGGACATCCTGTGGGCAAAGCAGCACGACGACTTCCGGTTCGTGGATCGGCGTCCTATGGCGCGCGCTCTTCTGTCCCGGAAGCAGCCCTCGGTTTCCGGTGGTGATGACGTCATAGGAGGTGATAAGGGTTTGGTGCACTGATCTAAAAATAGAATGTGCATACCAGTGGGTTTTGTTGTTCTTTTCGTTGTATTTTGTTTTGGACTTTAATTAATTTTTGTCGCTGTGGGAAGAGGGGGTTGGTGTCAGTGGGGAGGCGTGGGGTGGGGGGGGGGGGGGGGGTTAGGGGTTCTTTTTTCTCTGTTGTGGTTTTGTTTTGTTTTGTTCTTTATTTTTTGCTTTGTTTCTTGTTATCATGAGAAAAAAATGTTTGAGCTAGAGCTTTGATTTTACTTTGCTGTCTTTGTTTTGTTTTTTGGGGGGGTTTGTGTGTGTTTGTGTGTGTGTGTGTGTGTGTGTGTGTGTGTGTGTGTGTGTGTGTGTGTGTGTGTTTTGTGTGTGTGTTTTTGGGTTTTTTGGTTTTTTGTTTGTTTTTGTTTCTCTTTCTTTCTTTGAGAAACGTTTGTTTCTATTTATATATATATATATATATATAGATAGATAGATAGATAGATAGATATACAAAATCTTAACAAAGTATTTATCGTTGTTCTTGTTGGTGTTGCAAACCAACACCAAACCATCCCCCTCCTCTTCCAACAGACGAAGGCGACACAAGCTGGCTTCCAGAAACCTCCTCCACCACCACCACCACCACCACCACCACCAGCAGCAGCGCTGCAGACCCGAACACAGGAGCGGAGGAGATGCTGCAGATGTTGCTGAAGCTTCCCCCATCCTCGCCCGTAGGCTACAGTCGGAGGAAGCGAGCTGCGAGCGCGACAGAGAGGGACGAGGAGGCGGAGCTCTTGTACAACCTGACCCATTACTTCCACTTGGGGTCCATGATCATCCTGTCGGCTTTGCTGCTGGAGGTGAACGAGCAGCACTGATGTTGTTATCATTGTTATTAACCCCTCCCCCCAAACACGGGGTATGGCTGCCTACATGGCGGGGTTAAAAACGGAGACACACACACACACACACACACACACACACACACACACACACACACACACACACACACACGTAAAAGCCCACTCGTGCATATACGAGTGAACGTGGGAGTCTATGTAGCCCACGAACGAAGAAGAAGAATTGTTGTTATTGTTAGTATTATAACTGTTATTAATATTGTTGTTATTATTATCAGAAGTAGTAGTAGTGGTAGTAGTATCATTATTGTTGTTGTTTTGTTATTATTATTTTCATCATTATCATTATCTCTATCGTCTGTGATTCAACGTCGTGTGGTTTGCAAATGTGCTGGCTTGTAACATCTGACAGTATTTTCTTTTCTAATGAGAGCACATCCTTGTACCGTTTATGTAATTACTATGTATCTGTTCTCATCCGTGTCAGGGACGGTACTAGTTTTGTGCATATTGGTTTTTTGTGTATTTGTTTTAAATTGTGTCAGGGCTCCAGTTTTGTGAATATTGGTCTTTTAAAGCTCTGGTGTACTTTATACTCTGTGTTTCATACTTGAACCAAATGTGTGAAATCTTGGAATGAGGATGCTGAGTGTTGGAGCGGCTCTGTGCTTAAGCTGATTTAACTTTCCTCGATCGAAGTCAAGTAAGCGCTCAGCAGGGAGTGATGTGGAGTGATGGTCTAGAGGTAACGCGTTCGCCTAGGAAGCGAGAGAATCTGAGCGCGCTGGTTCGAATCACGGCTCAGCCGCCGATACTTTTCTCCCCCTCCACTAGACCTTGAGTGGTGGTCTGGACGCTAGTCATTCAGATAAGACGATAAGCCAGAGGTCCTGTGTGCAGCATGCACTTAGCGCACGTAAAAGAACCCACGGCAACAAAAAGGGTTGTTCCTGGCAAAATTCTGTAGAAAAATCCACTTCGATAGGAAAAACGAACAAAAGTGCACGCAGGAAAACACACACACACACACACACACACACACACACACACACACACACACACACACACACACACACACACAATGGTGGCACTGTAGTGTAGCGACACGCTCTTTGCCCGAATTTCACACAAAGAAATCTGTTGTGATTTAAAAAAAAAAAGAAAAAAAAGAAATATAAATACAAACACGTTTGTATTTATATTTCTTTTCTTTTTTTAACAGTGCAGTTTTATAACATATAATAGACATTACATTATACCTAGCATCAGCACAGAGTTATGGACACTTTGCTTAGCTAACGTAATGTGAAAAGAACACAATCCACAATGTTTCTGAAAAAAAAAAAAAAAAAAAAAAACATATGGAGTATCTCACAGTGTACGAACACATTTCCTCAAGTTTTCCATACGTGACAATATATAAAACACCCATTACACAGTCATGTTAAACATTATTACTGCAGACACATAAGTGCACACGAACACAGATAACATCATATTGTTGACATACTCGCATACGTATTCACATACATCTGTTCTTCAAGTATGAAAATATATCATTGAGCCTTCATCATTGTTGTGCATTTTAATCTTTCATCATATCTTTTCACGCCCCGCTGCCCGACCATAGCGTTTCTGCCGCTGTTGCAAGGGTAGTTTAGCTCGTCGGCTTTGTCAAGCTTGTCAAGTTTGTTTATGCATCTCACCCGTTCCCTTCCCTCCCGCTGCGGGCCGAATGTGAGCCGCGACTGAAAAGAGGAAAAGAAGAGGCCCTCGTTTTGCGCGCTGCAAGAACTGTACAGCTGTATATCGTTGTACAAAGTTATAAAACAGTGAAATTGAGTTTGAAAGCCATTTACACCGCTAGAATGCAAACACGTTAATTTTTGTTCTAATGAATCGTAAAGAACATCTTCAACAGATAACACAGCAAGTGAATGTATTGTGTTTTGTATGTTACTAATATTTCTTTTAATGATCATTTTCCCCGATTTGTAAATCCCGCCTCTCGGAAGGCCTGATCTATATTTATCCATGCTCGCGGCACGTCTAACAGGGCCGTGTCAAGGACGGCCTGATCTATATTTATCCATAGTTGCGCCAGGTCTCATTTTCTTTTTCTCAATTAACGAGTCAGACCAAGCTTAATACAATTTTCTGTGACATCTTATTTGTATAAGAATCAGGAAAAAAAATGTTAAATCCAATTAAATTACCACGTGGTCGCGCGAGACAGGGTTTATAATCTCTATACCATATCGGAATATAATTTTTAGTTTCTTTGCAGCTATGACAAATTTTGATCAATTTAAAACAAATGTTCATAGCTGTTTTTATGTTGTTAATTTGTACTTTATAAACTTTTCCATAATAATACAACAGCAATGAGCACTGCCAAATCTTATTTTGGAATCGTCAGAACAACCGTTACTATGGTTCTAGAAACAACATGGCGGCTGCTATAGCAGCCGAATTGGAAAGCCTTATAATTGATTGATTGATTGATTGATTGATGTGGATACTTATATAGCGCCTATCCTCGGTCAGAGACCAAGCTCCAAGCGCTTTACATACACGGGGACATTTGCACCACAGGCTGCCTACATGGTTAGAGCAGACTGACGGCTGCCACTGGGCGCTCATCATTCGTTTCCTGTGTCATTCAATCAGATTTCAGACGCATACACACTCAGACAGACATGTAACATTTTACGTGTATGACCGGGTTTTTTTTTTGTTTTTTGTGGGTTTTTTTTTTTGGTTTGTTTTTTATTTACCCCGCCATGTAGGCAGCCATACTCCGTTTTCGGGGGTGTGCATGCTGGGTATATTCTTGTTTCCATAACCCACCGTACGCTGACATGGATTACAGGATCTTTAACGTGCGTATTTGATCTTCTGCTTGCATATACACACGAAGGGGGTTCAGGCACTAGCACTGAGGTCTGCACATATGTTGACCTGGGAGATCGGAAAAATCTCCACCCTTTACCCACTAGGTGCACCGAGATTCGAACCCAAGACCTTCAGATTGAAAGTCCAGCTCTTTAACCATTCGGCTATAAGCAAACCCAACTTCTTTTTTTATATATCGCCGGCGCACATTGCCGACTACACCAGGAGTCGGCCTTATCTAAACAACCTGTCAGCTGAGAGAGGGGGCGGCTCGTGACGAGTCGTAGCACAGCGAACATGACATCGACGGTTATATATATATTGTTTTCAATACACAACAAAACTTATTAAAAAGCCCCATGTGTGTGTGTGTGTGTGTGTGTGTGTGTGTGTGTGTGTGTGTGTGTGCAGTGTCTTCTGAAGGTGTTCGCCATGGGCAAGAAAATCCTTCACCATAAACTGGAGGTGAGAGAGAAGATGGGTAATAGGTTAAGGCACTGACTCGTTCGTTCGTTCCTTCCTTCCTTCCTTTTATTTTCCGATCGATGTTATTTTGTTTGTGTTTTTCATTGTCGGTTTTTTTTTTTTTTTTTCTTATTTCTTTGTTTCGTTTTCTTACTTTTTGTCGTTCGCTTCTTTCTTTCTTCTCTATTTTTCGTTCTTTCTTTATTCCTTCCTTCTTTCTTCCCCCCCCCCCCCCCCCCGCCCCTCCCTTCCTTTTTCCCTGTCATTTGATTCTTTGGTGTTGTACACACTATTTTCTACATGATTCCCTTTGATTAGTTATGCGCGCGTGTGAATATCTAGAGTTGAAAGAACTTGGGTTTATCTCCGAACGAGAATCAGCGCTATGTAAACACTTTCATTATTTTTGACTACTACTACTACTACTACTACTACTACTACTACTGCACAGGCCTAAAACGCCGGAGACACCGTGGCCGAATCGATCAGGCGTTGGACTTGTTATCCAGTGTTCACCAGTGATCAGGGTTCGAGGCCTCGTTTCGGCATGGTGTTGTGTTCCTTGGGAAAGACACTGTACTCCGATTCTCCTGTCTCCACAGTGTGAACTGAATGCCTCGGTGACTTCTGGTTGGGCGGGAAGGTTAGAACGTCAACTGACAAGAAGGGGACTGGACGCTGCCTTTCGACTGATGCCGCCGAGTCCCAGACACAGTGGATGTTAATTCACTGTCCCGATGTCCTTAAAAGGCTATGGGACCTCTCTCTCTCTGTGTCTGTCTGTCTGTGTCTCTGTCTGTCTCTCATTATTATACCATTATTATTGTTGTTGTGTCTTTGTTTTTGTTGTATATATATATATATATATATATGTGTGTGTGTGTGTGTGTGTGTGTGTGTGTGTATGTATACATGTATGTGTTTGTATTTGTATCTCTCTCTATATATATAGATATATATATATTTATATTATGTGTGTGTGTGTGTGTGTCCATATATACAGTGTATGTGTATGTATATCTCTCTCTGTATCTATATATATATATATGTGTGATATATATATATATATGTGTGTGTGTCTATGTATACATATATATCAGTGTGTGTGTGTGTGTGTGTGTGTGTGTGTGTGTGTGTGTGACACGCTGATTGCAGATGTTTGACGTGTTCGTCGTGGCGGTATCCTGGGCGCTGGATGTGGCCTTCTGGGAAGGAATCTGGGCTCACCCGGAAACGGAAGCAGCCATGATCTTGATTGTGATGCTTCCGTGGAGAATCATCAGGATTATCAACAGTCAGTGGATAGTGTTTTTTTTTTAACTCACTCAGTACGGCCAGTCCTCTCTTCTCCTCTACACAGACCCCTCGGATGTCCAGTGGGTGTCTAAATGACCCAAACTTTAGCTTCCGTCGTCAGAATTATGGTATTCTTTGTCAACATTCACGTCTTCAGTATAAGAGCTTTCCGCTTGCAATATTTTGATGATGGTAATTGGGGTGAAACGCTGTCAACGTCGTCTCTTTCGCCGTTCGTATGGAGAGAGTTAAAAATTTTCTTTGTTTCTTAGATTGTCCTTGTTACTTTTGCTGTCTTGAGGTAACGTCTTATTTCGTAATGTCCTATTTTTAGTATTTAAATTTCTGGAGTTATTTACAGGGTAGTTTTCGTGTGCATCATAATGCAGGCATAGTATATAGTATATAACGATCTACTAACCCCAGTAGTAGTAGTAGTAGTAGTAGAAGGATGAGGAATACTAGTACTACTTTTGGGGTAATTGTGGCATCAGCGGCATTGAAATAGTGGTTAGAATATACAAATAGATATAGATAGACAGACAGCCTTAGATGGATACACACACACACACACACACACACACACACACACACACACACACACACAGCAGATAGATAGATAGATGGATACAGACAGACAGACAATTGATCACTATTAAAAATTGCGGTATGCAGGCTTCGTACTGGTGATCCAAGAGAAGGACCACGTGGAGCTAAAAATTGTCAAGCAAAGACTCCGTCTGTCGGTCAAGAACGGCAAGGAAGTGGTGAAGAAAGCCTCCAGCTACAAGGTGAGTTTGTGTGCCGTCTGACAAAGAGAGATAGTGTGTGTGTGTGTGTGTGTGTGTGTGAGAGAGAGAGAGAGAGAGAGAGAGAGAGAGAGAGAGAGAGAGAGAGAGATTACATATTTTAAAAAACGTTAACTTTTCGAAAGAAAATGTTACCTCACTTTTCCAATGACTTACCATATATATATATATATATATCCTATTTATAATAGATAAACAGAAATAGATATAATAAAAACTGACAGTATGGGTGTGCGCGCACACTGAACATCGTTCTCCCAATAACTATAGAAAAAAATCGCACTATTCTTTCTCTGTGCCTTTCTAAAGATTGTCTGTCAGTCTATCCATCTATCTACCTATACATATTTTTTTTTTTTTTTCATTTCTTTACTGAGAGAGAGAGAGATTACTGCATGCTTGCGCACACTTATTTTAGCACGCATACACACACATACCTGCGAGCCGCGTTTATGTGAGACAGACAGACAGACAAAGAGTACGAGTGTGTGACAATGAATGTTCTAGAAGCCTGACATTGATCTGTGCTTTTGAGTGCGTTTGTGAATGCGCGAGAGTGAAAGTGTACACAAGTGTCAGGAGAGATATGTGTACGTGTGTGTGTGTGTGTGTGTGTGTGTGTGTGTGTGTGTGTGAGGGGAGGTGGGAGTGCGGGGGGAGGTGGGGTAGAGGATGAGGTATGTGAGTGTATGCATGCCTACACTGTGGGAGCAACAGGATATTGGAACGTATATATATATATATATATATATATATATATATATATATATATATATATATATATATATCTTTGTATGTACGTGTGTGGGGTTGGGGGTGGGAGATATGGGCGAATGTGTGTGTGCTTGTACAAGTAAGTGTTCATCTCTGTGAGTGTGTGTTTGTGTGTGTGCCGTGTAAAACTGCGATACGTAGACTAGAAATGAGTGTGTGGAGGAGGGGGTAGAGGAGGTGCAAGGTAATGTGTGTGTGTGTGTGTGTGTGCTGGAGCTCATGTACGTTTATATGTATTTGACTGTGCTTTCATATGTGCTTGTAAAAGTAAGTGTTCATCTCTGTGAGTGTGTGTTTGTGTGTGTGTGTGTGTGTGTGTGTGCCGTGGAAGCTGCGATACTTAGACTAGAAATGAGTGTGTGGAGGAGGGTGGTAGAGGAGGTGCACGGTAATGCGCGCGTGTGTGTGTGTGTGTGTGTGTGTGTGTTGGAGCTCATGTACGTTTATATGTATTTGACTGTGCTTTCATATATGTGAAACTGCATGTTTGGTGCATTTCTGTTATGCATGTGTGGGTGTATGTATGAATGTGTGTCTTCATATTTTACATTTATTCGCTTATTTATCACCATTGTTGTCCTATTTATTTATTTATTTATGTTTTATTATTATCATTTTATTAGTATTACTAATATTATTACTACTACCTTTTTCTATATTATAATTATTATTTATTTATTTATTTATTTATGCAAGCTTATCTATTATTTATTCCCCCGTTTTTTGTTTGTTTTTTTTGTTTGTTTTTTTGTTTTTTGTTTTTTCTCAAGGCCTGACTAAGCGCGTTGGGTTACGCTGCTGGTCAGGCATCTGCTTGGCAGATGTGGTGTAGCGTATATGGTTTTATCCGAACGCAGTGACGCCTCCTTGAGCTACTGATACTGATACTGATCAAACAGCAATAAATATACATGATGACAGTTGTTACGACGGTAATGCCCAGATGGTAGTGTCGGTGTCGATGATAATGAGCAGTGGTAGTGCTATTGTTATTATTATCATAATCAACATTGTTATTGTGTTCATCACTGTTGCTGTTCTTAAGTTATCATTATCATCAGTATTGTAGTAGTAGTAGTAGTTGTTGTTGTTGTTGTTTCCTAGCAGTAGCAGCAGTAGTGACAGTTGCAGTAGTGGTATCATTATCATTATACGGGATATGTGTTATGACTATGTGTTATTTTCAGACGGAAGCGAGACAGTTGCAAGCGCTGTCCAGGAGAGTAGTGACAGTTGCAGTTGTGGTATAATTATTATTTTTCCAGTGATGATGACTGTGTGTTATTTTCAGACGGAAGCGAGACAGTTGCAAGCGCTGTCCAGGAGATATGGAGCGACTGATGCAGAAATAACATCATGCATTCCTGCAGGTATGCAGAACAGGGCACTGAATTAACCAACCCTTCACAAGACGTTTCTGAGAAAATCATCACTATATCACTTACTGTCTCTGTATTTACGTGTATGTGTCTGGGTAGACCTACATCTGTCAACGATACAGTGCAATACAATTTCTGAGAAAAATGAATCATCAAGCTATCACTCACTGTGTCTGTATATGTGTCTATGTGTCTGGGTAGACCTACATCTGTACACTATGATACAATACAGTACAATACATCATTATTCATCCATTTGGAAATTAATCGTGGATCCATAGGCTCGTAACTCACCCAACAATATCTCAGCACACTGCCAAAGCACGCACGCACACACACACACACACACACACACATATATATGTGTGTCATTATCAATAATGTATCATGATCGCCACAATTATTACTGTCGGTTACCGAAGTGCGTGCATGCATTGACGCCGGCGTGTTTAGCGCACGCACTCGCCTGCAGTGTGAGTGAATAATCATGTGTGCACTGAGTCGTGCGTGCGCGCTCGTGAGTTTTAAGTGCGCGTGGGTGTGTGAGTGCGTGCGAATGTGCGTCTGTGTTTATGTGTGTGTATACGTAAGTGTGTGTGTGTGTGTGTGTGTGTGTGTGTTATCTACAGTTTAACGTCTATTCACTATAAGTGTTATTAGACGGAAAGGAGAAAAGTAGTGGATAAAGGAAAGGGAATGCATGTGAATGTTAGTGTAAGAAAGTGTTCGTGTTATGTATTAGAGGAAAAGTACATGATAAGAAATTAAGGTTTAAAGAGATTGTGGTGTGTAATGAATGAAGTGTCATCGGAAAGAGAATATGTGTATGCATATCAACAAGTATTAAATTACAACAATGTAAATATAAATAACGACATTAATTAGAATACATCAAAGGAGGATACCAACTGGACTGGAGTTTAAAATTTCCGACAAGATTCTAAGCAATGAATAATCATGTGTGTGTGTGTGTGTGCGCGCGCGCGCGCGCGCGCGCGTTCGCGATTTCCAACATTTGCGTATGTGTGTGCGCATCCCCCCCACCCCCCAACACACACACACACCCACACCCCTCCCCCTACTCCTTTCCAGTCAATCATGATTCTGCATATTCATATTCACACGAGTCTGCCGTTTCCTAACATTTTATGTGCCGCCGCCCTAACAAGAAGCGTCACGCGCATTAGACCAAAAGAAAGCATTGTTTCATGCACGTCGTACAGATGAATTTCGGGTTACCTCCGGCCGCCTCGATTAGATCATAACAGGAACACGTTTAGCAACCAGATCTAGATTAAGTATGCTAGCTGCAGCAATCAGGCAGTTACAGGCACATACAAACTTTTGCTCCTTCCCCCTCCTCTTTATTTCCAATCATGCATCTGCACACATTTATTCCCACGAGCGAGTCTTGTTGTTTCAGGTGTGGCACTCGAATTAATAGTCTTATGTATCGACGCCCGAATGAAAGAAAGAGGCCACACCTGCATTCGACCCAAAACGATAAATGGTTCAAGCACGTATACCTACGCTGTGCGGATGACTCGATTTGATCAAAACAACAGATTTCGCCCCCAGATCTAAATGCTCACTGCAGCAATGAAGCGATATAAGGCATACTTTATATATATATATATATATATATGTGTGTGTGTGTGTGTGTGTGATTATTATTTTTACAAAGCGTTGAATATTGTCTACTCTATTGCCTAAACGGTCACAAATGTGTGCAGTGGTTTACGACTTTTCTCGAATGAACATTGTAGTTAATCGTGTGTGTGTGTGTGTGTGTTTAAAAGTAAGTACAGTGTTACTTAGATCTTGGAGTAAAATCACTTGTCTCGTTTTGCTGAAACCTCAACAAAGAAGAGTACGAGAGTATGTGTGTGTGTATTCAAAACGTGGCGGGTTGGTTCATGTGTTGTTTTGATCAGGGAGCAAAAATATCTCGTTTTGGTGAAATCTCGCGATCACGTTATGATAAGAATCTGTCTCTATGCCTTATTTCACTCCCAGATCTAAATAACGAACAGACCTATCATTTTCTTCCCACACTGAAAAACAGATCGCCAGAGACGTCGCAGCCTGGGCAACTTGCTGAAACCAGCCACCCCACGGAGAGACTCCACCTACTCTCTCTCCGTTAGCACTCTCAACGCCTTCGCTTCTCTTGACATGCCCGATTCCAGTTCCGACGAAGACGACCTCAACACCTCACGTGACCGGACGTACGAGAGCCGACAAGAGCCGAAAGTGCGCTCGGGACTTTCCGTCAGCACCTTGGAGGAAGAAGTGTTCGCGAGCAGCAGAAGGGAGAGTGAAAGTTCTGTCGAAAATGGTGGAGTGCCTGTGGACAACGGGGGTTTTCAGGGAGATTCGAACACAAAAGAGGACAACAATGAGGGGACCACGACCAGAAAGGTATGAAAATAAATGGCGGCTGTATTTCCATTGTATGGTGCTCCATTGTACATTTATATGCTTTAACGTCGTTTACACATTCTATGATCCATTTAGATTCACATACTGTTAGCTTCGTTTACATATACTCGGATTCAATGGATTCACATACTGTAAGCATCGTTTTCACAAACTGGGATCCAATAGATTTACATAATTGTAAGCATCGTTTACACATTCTCTGATCCAATATATTTACATAATGTAAACGTCATTTACACATGCTCTGGTTCGGTTGTATCAGTTGCACCCTTATCCATATTACTTTTGGGGCTTCCAGAACCCAGGTTTGTTGAGATCAGCATTACTGTGTGCACAAGCAGGTAAAACCTCTTCTGCACACACACACACACACACACACACACACACCATCTCCCATGTGCACGCACAAATACGCACCCTTTTTTGTTGTCTTATGTGGTGAAAAGACAGTGAAACTAAGGAAAGAAAGAAAACACACACACAAATGCACGCGTGCACTACACATGCACAAAGGCACAACACTCACACACACTGTGCTCGCAGTCAAATTAAAAATTGATGACGACAAGAAAAAAGAACAATGATAAATAACAGCCATAACAGACACCAATTACAAATTTCACTCGAGTGAAAAGACGTAAAATCGAAGCCTTGAAGACATCATCTTATTCCAAGGACACTAATGAAATTTGTTGTCTCCCTTTTGTTCAACAGGGCAGCATCACACGGTTGTGAACATGTCAGCTGATCCACAAAAGAACGGAATCAAGGGAAAAATCAAGAAGGAAAAGAACAACCAACAAAAGACAATTCTGCTGATGTACCCAGGACTTCATTCCTTCCTTCGTGATGAACATGTGAATGACATCAATATTGTTATATGTGTCATAGAGCATGTGGACGTATGAATCACATCAACATTGATTATTTTTGCATCACAGACTGGATCCTGAATGATATCAACACTTATATTTTTGCATCACAGACTGGAAGCATGGGTGACATCACTACTGTTAAGTGTTTGCGTCATAGCCTGGACACATGGATGACATCAACACTGTAATACTTTTGCGTCATAGAGACTGGATGGGTGGATGGCATCAACATTGTTATATTTTTGCATCTTAGAGACTGTGAAAGGAAAGTTACAAATGCGATCAATTTTCACGGGTCCTGCTGAACCCTGAACCAATGTTATGCGATAGTCTGGACCAGTAGATGCAAAGTTTTGTAATCTGTTAAGTTGAAAATGACTGTTGAATGTTATTTTGAGAGAGAAAGAGAGAGGGGGTTGGGGAGGGCAAGATGTGGGCAGCGGCTAGTGAAAAACCCGATCAACCAGTAACATTTCAACATGGTTTTTGTTGTTGTGTTTTTCGGGGGGAGGAGGGAGGGTGGGGGGGAAGTGGTGGGGAGTCAATAATTTGTTCATTTGACAACGGTAGTAGTTATACTTCAACCTTACCTTGAAGAGTATGTGTTAATGCAGATGTGGAGGTGTATGTGATAATGAAGATGTGACAATCATGTCGATATGTGTCTATATATATATATATATATAATGAGTACACACTTCGTTGTGAATCCATGTGTGTGTACCTCAGCTTGGGTCTTTCATTTTAAAGTCAAATTACTGCTTCCTGAGGATTCCTTTTTTTGTATGTAACATATACATGCAGTCCACCTTGATCAGATCTTTTTGATCGTTTATATGTTTGTATCAGTTAATGCCATGGTTACTGTGATAATGATTATGCAGACTCAGTCTTGACAACTGTATCTAAACTTGTAGACGTAGACAGCTGTATAGTATATAGGCCCAATGTGATTGTCCATTCTTTTGGGGGAAAAAGAATATCTTGTTATGAACGCACACACACACATGCGCGCGCGCACACACACACACACATACCACACACATGCACTTTTGTTTCATGACAAAATATCTGTACCACTGATACTTGGGCAAAACCAGTTCAGCCTTTCAGATTTGGTATATGCACATTGAGCAATATTTTTGTATGCTCTGTTGTTTGTTATGCTTTTTAGTGCTGTTTGCTCTTGCAGTTAATATGTATTTGGTGGCATTGTTGTTGTCATCACTGGAAAGATAATAGCTATATAATAAAGGAGAGAATTTTTGTGTGTGTGTGTGTTGTTGTTTTTTTAATGTATGGAGTCAGCATGTACTGTTTTGTTTTCATTCCTCTATTTTGAAGGGGGGAAAAGAAATAAAAGAGAAATAACAAAAATTGTGGAGTCTATTAGGATTATCTTTTAATAATCCAGTGTGTTGATTAAGTTTCTACTTTCTTTTTCTTTTCAATTATTTCTTCTTCTTTTTTTTCTTTCTTTCCTTCTTTCTTAATATCTACTCAGCCCAAGACCTCCCAAAAATTCTTCATCCTGCCCACCAGCCGCCCTACAAACATGTTGCATAACATGAACAGATATCCATAAGAGTTTTTGACTCACTTGTGTAAACAAAGTGAGTCTATGTTTTAACCCGGTGTTCGGTTGTCTGTGTGTGTGTCCGTGGTAAACTTTAACATTGACATTTTCTCTGCAAATACTTTGTCAGTTGACACCAAATTTGGCATAAAAATAGGAAAAATTCAGTTCTTTCCAGTCATCTTGTTTAAAACAATATTGCACCTCTGGGATGGGCACAAAAAAATAAAAAAAAGAAGCCTAATTATATGCAAACTGCATTTACTGTTATATTTATATTTTTTGTATTCTCTAAACTTGGCACTTTGACCTCTTATTCTGACACAACAACAAGAGGAGTCATTATCATTTTTTGTTCAAACAGGAACTTCTTTTGCGAAGCATGGAATTTTTTTTAATTTTGCAAACCTTTTGGTGCAGGTAGTAAAAAAGGGAAATTACTCTGTAATTAATGCTAGGGGACTTAATTTATCACAAGTGAGTCTTGAAGGCCTTGCCTCTGTTGTTCATATATGTATTATAGACATTGTTTTTGTTGCTGTTGATTTCTGACTAAAGATGACCAAAGGCATTATCTCCACCATACAAAATATGACACACTACTTTTTCTTTCTTTCTTTGTTTATTTTTCTTCACATTTCCAATTAAAACCACATCCTCCACCATGGAGAAAACTGCAAGCAACACATATTGCGTAAAATGAACTGTGTGGCGATTAGTTTGGTCTGTAGGCCTTAAAGACATGTTTGCCAACAGTCACTTTTGTTACTATCTCAACATTTACATACAAACAAACTAGCCACCTCCATTCATTCATACAGTATGGGATGCAGGCGGTGAATGCTGTCTCAGGGATTTGCGAACATGAACCAACACAACACAGACTGATTAGTATATAAAGGATGTATAATTGAATTTAAAAACATAACTGAAATTACCAACAACAGTGAAGCACTTTCCCAATCTCTCCTTTTGTGAATTTGTATTTTGTATGGTCAGTTTCAGTTCATGAGTCTTTCCTGTGTTTCTCTTACATTAAGAAATCAAAACCCATTTTTCACCGTAATGCCCGTTTTTCCAAGTATTTGTTGTTTCTGAGTATAACTCTTTATCTTTGGAAAAGTCATTTTTGCACATGGTGCTTGCTACCGACTACCACAAGTATATGACAAGAACAAAGAACACCCAAACTTCAATCCTCAAGAGACCTTGCATTTATCTTCAACTTCAGTCCCTAACATGTGGACCAAGCTTTCCCTTCACTCCTTCCTGCCGGCAAACTTACCAGCCCCCACCAAGGCACCAGCAAATAATGATCTATCTTCAACCCCAACTTCAAGCATCGATTTGTCCTCCACCCCCATGTTTTGAGACCATCTTTTGCAAAAGCTAAACAGCAACAGCTGAATAGATCTTTCAAGTCCAACCTGAGTTTTTTTTAAATAAAAATGATGACAAAGCAGCTAAATATCATACATATATGATGCAATGTAAATGCACAAAATCGCTCCATATATAGAAATAAGGGAAACAAGAACAGACTGGCGATGTATTTTTCACTGCTCTGTTCAAGCGTTACGAACACAGTGCTGTACAAAGTTCATTCAGTAAATGACAGGCCAGGGGAGGGAAAGCAAATCTTACCCGTAAACTGGTGTGGACATCTTTTGCACACACATCATTCTGTATGTATCCGTTGAATTCATCCCCACTTTTGTTTATTCAACAAGAACTACTGTGCAAACAACCATATTTCCCAAACTTTTTTCTTTTCTTTTTTTCCAAATAAGTACCAAGAGAAATGGGTGGTTGAGGGATTGAGAGCTGAATGACTTTCACAGAGGCAGAGCTTCTACTGCTCCCATATTTGAAATTCCCAAACGCTACTGATCAAATCAAATCCAAATGATAATTTTGCAAACAGTCATCACTTCTTTAACCCTATCACCGCATATATTAGCTGGGTGGATTTTCACCTCACGCGAGGTGTTCAGTGGCCACATGTAGCCTGAAAACGGGCTATTTTTAGTACTTTTCGAGAGGAAATTTTTTGCCTTTCATTACAGATTCAGCATAAGTGTTTGGTATCACTGGAAAAAAAGAATATTTCATCTATCACACTGTTGTGTTTTTGTTACTGTTTTCTTCCTCTTTTGTATCAGCCATGCAAGGAAACAAAGACACCCAAAGTGGAACAAAGCAAAACTTATGATCTACACAAAACACCGAAGAATGTGTCAAATCATCAGATGATAATGTAATAATAAAATCTTTCACTCACCTCAAGCATCCAGAGAGGTAATGTTGAAAAATAATGTAAAATTCAGCTTCACACACAAGCACAAAACAAAAGATGATGGGAAACACACACTGTCACTTTTGGCGCAGAATTGTCTCCTCATTGAAGACTCGCAAAGTTTGTTTTACTGTTCTGTTCAGTTTCTGTCCATCCGAAAATAGCCCACAAAGTCAGAATTATAAACTGAATGTGTGTGTGTGTGCGTGTGTATGTGTGTGTTTACTGGCTAACCACATCACAAAGACATCGTATTATAGACTGACTCAATGATTGTTCACAGCGCATACACTGAGACTGACACACAGGGACTGACTTAACACACACACACACACACACACGGTATGGTTTGAACAGTGCATTATCTAAATTCAGCACCTCAAAAAGTACAGACAGATGAAAATGTAAAGTGACCGGTGAAAGCAGGAACACAGGAAGCTGTTGATGTCGTACACCCACGTTTGCTGCCTCTTGATTTCCACCAACAGCAGGTTGCACATTGTTGTTGTTGACTGGTTCATCATTTCTTCGATCATCAACAACCATAGAATCATCACTGTCACTGTCAATTTCTCTGTTTTCAAGCTGAAAATCAGGATCGCCATCACGTACACGCACCACCTCGGTATCGTCAATTTCTTCGTCATTTTTACTGTCATCCGTAACATCTTCAAGTATATTGTCTTCATTTTCTCTGTCTTCATCTTCACCTTCTGAACAGCTACCTTCATCGCCAGAGCCATTCTTAACAACTTCTTGAAGCACTTCTTCAAGTGACACGACTGTCCGCCTCATCCATTGTGACGCCATCCTTGACAGCAAAATGATTGGTCTCGAGTCCTTTGTTTCAAGTTGGGGATTCGACCGGATAACACTGACTAGGTCAGCATAAACTGGTCTAAAAATAGACGGATGATTGGTATGCGGAATTCCATGTGGTTTTTTTTTCTTCCTCAGACCGTTGACAGGCAGTCTTTGTTTTGAAACAAAAATCGACATGCAGATGCACGCGCCGCGCCGCGTGTTTCATTGCAAATGGCGCTACCACGCAGATATGCATGAGACATGCTCAGCGCAGCTTCGGCCTCTGCGCATATATGCGTGGTACGTTGTTGTAAAGTTAAACCAGATGAAAAGAAGCTAAAATAAATTTAAAAGGTCAATTAAAACAATGTATAATTTTTATTTATTTTTTTTTTAAAGACCCAATTCACAACTGGTCTACTAACGCCAGCACAATAGCAAAATAAAATCTTTCAAGAATTCCTTTTGTGTGCATATAATCTGAGCACAGCATTCACAATGTCTCTTCCTGCATTTCCAAAGCAAAAGTGACAACATACTCAACATCCTAACAATACATTTCAAATCTTATCATTGCACTCCATTCCTTAACTTCATAGTTCAAATATATAGATGATTCTAAGATGGCCAACACCTTATCTCTCAACAACATACTCCACACATAAACAGATGAGATCAGACGCAGTACTCCACTGTCTTACAATGACATGTGCTGCAACATAAAACAGATAAGTTTGCGCAGTCATCTGAATATATTTCACAACAGCTGCTTGCTATACTCTGCCACAAAAACAAAAAAAGCCATGTTTCCAAGCAGACAATTCCTTGTGGCACGAATACAAAATCATGGACAACAGATATCATCATAAATGCGCTGTATGAAAATCATGAACAATGAAAATCATAAATGTATCTGAATCACAAACAATGGACATCACCACAAATGACTCTGAAATATGAACAATGGAACACGGTGATAAATGTATCTGATTTGTAAACAATGGAAATAACCACAAATGGCTGAATTGTGAAACCGTCATAAATGTATCCGATTCATAAACAATGGAAACACCACAAAAATTACTCTGAATCATGGGAAGCCGTCCTAAACACGGTGTCCAATCACGGGCAACGGAAACGATCATAACCCCCATGTATGAGACGTTGCCCAGCCAGCCACTGCTTTAACTCAGTCGTCAAAGCTCTCCACTGGCATGAGGATGGGGTCCTTCTTGTCTCCCTCACTGCCGTCCTCAAAGGCGTCACGCTCGTCCTGCAGGGGCATCATGTTCTTGGCCATGTCGTTGTTCCACTCACCCACCTCCGGCATCCCCTGGTCCTGGTTGTACCCGCTGTTACTCTGCCACAGAACAGCGATGGCCATGAGGTAACGCATCCGCCCAGGAAGTGAGAGAATCTGAGCACACTGCTTCGAATCCCAGCACTGGCACAGTCGCCAGTATTTTATCCCCCTCCACTAGACACTGAGTGGCGGTCTGGATGCTAGCCATTCGGATGAGACGATAAACTGAAGTCCCGTGCTTAGCATGCACTTAGCGCAGGTAAAAGAACCCACAGCCACAAAAGGGTTGTCCATGACAAAATTCTGTTGAAAAATCCACTTTGATAGGAAAAGAAATAAAATTTCAGGTAGGAAATTTTTTTTTTTTAAATGGGTGGTGCTCTCATGTAGTGACGTGCTCTCCCAAGGGAGAGAAGCCTGAATTTCTCACAGTGAAATCTGTTGTGACATAAAAAAGAATAATACAGTAATAATGATCACTTAACCACAGTTACCGCTGTGCAAAGCAATTACGCTAAACAACTGTATAGTCTATGAAAAAAAATTCTAATATTCAAATTCTTGCCAAAACATCATCGATTTATAGCCTTCATGTTCAAGGACCCTCTACATAAAAAGGACAGCTAGAAAGATCACAACAGTTTTTACTAACCTGCAAATTACACCATTCCTAATATTTTTTTTAAAAACCCAAATTTTCATATAATAATAATAATAATCATCATCATAATATAAATAAATTTTGCCTTTCCTCTTTTTCTTATCAAAGAGAAAACCCAGTTTAAAAAAAAAAAACACAAAAAACAACACATGTTGTACCTTTTCTGCCATCTTCTTGAACATGCTGGTGTAGAGAGCTTTCTCCTTGGCGTAGGCAGCTTTCTCCTTCTGCCGACAGAGGATGATCTGGTTCTTGGCCGCTTTGTTTTCAGGTTCCAGCTCCACCACTTTGCTGAAATCCTCAGTCGCCAGCGTGAACTCTCCCCGCTCCATTCTTGACTGAAAAAAACACACTGACACTGGTGACGCCGCTGTTAATATTGCCAATGATCGGGGTAACTGGTACTCACCGGTAAAATACCGGTTGCTGGCAAAGGATACAGGAAACTGTTTAAAACTGCCAGTCACAGGCACTACATCATCCCATATTTGTGGGGGCAAAGTGTAATTCCATATTTGTGGGGCAGAGCGAAAGCCTCATACACACACCCAAACCCACATTTATCTGTCACCCATATTTTATCACTACTTAATGATGTTATTCTAGATTTCTGCTAACAAGAATAATGCATTCCAGAACCAAGCTGAAATGTAGTAACATCAATTCATCACATTTAACATAAAATGTTAATAATAATAATAAGAAGAAGAATACATACATACATACATATATATATATATATATATATATATATAAAGTGCTCTACTTCCTTAGTGCAGCAGCTAAGCGTGGTAACAATAAACATCAATGTTGGAGAAAAAATGGTTACAAAAATTAACACCACAAGACACAATCATCAATAATTTAAGCAAGACAAAATGAAACGTGTCAATGATGAAGCATGCACACACACACACAAACACACACACACAAACGTTTACCACTACAATCAACCCCAAACCAACAGAAGACGAAACAACAGCATGTTAGCCTAGTCACCTGTCCCCGACGGAAAAGGGCCTTGATGTTATTGGAGTCCATCTCCAGGGCTTTTTCGCATGCCTCCTCTGCCTGCAGACAAATGAACCGCTGCTGTCACAGTGATCATGTCTGTCCGACCCGCTGAGAGCCAGGATCCTTTGAACAACAGGTATTGCTCAGTACCAGGGCATTTATCTATTCATTTATATTTGTTCCCCTCTCCTTTTTTTTTTTTTTTTACTCCACATATAATAGTTATAGTATACCCTCTTCAATGCAACAAAGGAATCAAAACCAAAAAAAATCTGACACTGCAAAGCAGATATTCTGGCAAAAAAAAGACACGTGTACATTGATGAGACCTTCACCTCTGACCACCAAATTAATGAGGCACTGATGTTCTGACCAAAACAAAAAAACTACACCTGGTTTGATGAAAACTGGAAGGAAACTGCAAGCTCTGTCATGCTTATGCATTTTCCCCAAATGCGCCATGTTGTGTGACATTGACCTCCTGACTTCTAACCATGTCTCTTGACAAGGGGTTTTGTTTTCAACCTGACCAGTCATTGTGCCAAATAGGAAATTTTCTATCTAAAATTACGTTTAAATAACATACTTACCGTGACCCAACTAGTGCAGACTCCAGCAGGGGTCTGATACTCCTGTCCTGTGCAAACTACTATCCACCTATGCGGAGAAAACGAAACTACGGCCGATAACCTCCCGGAAGTAGGTAACCTCCCCTTTGTCCCACTGGCTAGCGCCCTCTTTTTCCGGCAGCCATTATGACTCCTGTTCCTGTGCTCTCCATACAGCTAAGTTTTTTTTTCGTATTTTCTGTCTGTCTGACGATTCTCTGGCGTTCTTGTTTTTTTGTCAAATTTTGTCTCGAACCAGGTCACATAATTATATGGTTCGATTGGGATATCGGGCTAAAATTAAGGCGCGATCGCAATCCAGTCATTGTGCCAAATCTATCATTAAGGCTGTCACAATGATCAGCATCATCTCCCTGAATGGCCGACCCCTTGAGTGCCAGGTCCTCCGGATGGCAGGCATTCATCTATTTATCTTTATTCTTATCTTATCTGTATTATAATCAATGTGCAGTATAGTAGGCTATGTTTATAATTATATTCAAATAATGTTTCTTAATTCTGTCTGTTTTTACATTAAGAATACTAGTTATTACCTGCAGTGTGTGGATGCATGTATGAAAAGGTGTATGTGATATTTTTTACATTTGTATCTTTGTAATATTCGTAAAAGCTGTTGTTGACTTTTACAGTTATGGTCCCCATATTGTTTACTTGTCTATGTTGTGATAATGCACCTGACCAAATTTCTCCAGTTGGAGATAATAAAGTTATTCTTATCTTCTTATCTTATCTTATCTTATCTTTGACCCCCGAAAGCGGAGTATGGCTGCCTACATGGCGGGGCAAAAACGGTCATACACGTAAAAGCCCACTCGTGTATATACGAGGGAACGTGGGAGTTGCAGCCCACGAACAAAGAAGAAGAAGAAGAAGAAGAATCTTATCTTTGGTGCTTGTATTTCAGCCTACAGCACAGGGGTATACCAGGACTAGAAACCTGTAAATATCAAAATCCTTTACAATCTGAGGAAATAGAAATTTATCATCACAAAAAAAAAAAAAAAAAAAAAAAGAAACTCTGGAAAAAGAAAATTAGGCATGAGTACAGTCATATGTACATGCACGTGAAGCAAGCACATGCTTATGATAACCATTCTGTAAAATTGTCACCAGAGGATCAATAATTCAAACTCACCTGAACAACAAAGAAATTACACATAATAGTTTTTTTTAGTTGTTTTTTTATTATTACACAAAATTATAGTATAACAGGCATACAAAACTAAAAT
The DNA here is from genome assembly GCF_041734735.1 of Babylonia areolata. Classification (NCBI taxonomy): domain Eukaryota; kingdom Metazoa; phylum Mollusca; class Gastropoda; order Neogastropoda; family Buccinidae; genus Babylonia; species Babylonia areolata. The sequence goes on along the minus strand of NC_134902.1, from coordinate 4,389,109 downwards.
TTGCAAAGGAATTGCACCGGGGTGAAAATGATTACTGATAAAGCAGAACAAAACTTTCATAATTCCTTCAGTATGTGGAACACTTTCTGAAGATCAACATAAACAATAAAACTGTGTCCAGACGAAATATGCTTGATAATTTTTATCAAGAAAGTATTCAATGGGGACACAAAGTAACACAGCACACTGTTCCTAAAACCTGGCAAGTGGACCAATCCAGAGCCATGCATGAAACATAACATATATTTGCATTAAAGCAATCACACTGATTTACACTATCAGCCTGGCGCAACACAAGACGCTGCCATATTGGGCTTGGCTCTCAAGAAAGGAAACAGAATGAGGTCAACTCTGACATCACATGGACTGCGTTCACGTGTTCAAAGCCAACTTCCCAAGACTGCTCAGTTTGGAACGACTCTGAGAAATGACCGATGTTCTCCTGTGATACAAACTGCAGGCCCATCACAGTCATCTTTTTCAAAAGCTTTTTTCAAAATCAATGTCTCTGCAACATGTGTATTCTTCAGGCATGTTTCACAACAACTGTGCTCCAAGAACATCACTGTCCTGGAGGAGGAGGTGGTGGTGGTGGTGGTGGTGGTGGTGGAGGAAGAGGACACACACAAAACGATGCATGCACACGCACAGACACACACGCAACACACACACACAGTTGTTACACTCAATCATAATGTAATAGTATCTTACCCACATGTTTTTCTTTTTACATAATAATTGATATGAGCATGGTGATAAGTGAAGGGTGTGTCAGTTTGGTTTTTTTTGTGTTTTTTTGCTGACGGGCATTTTATTTTTAGTGAGCCTAAAGAAAATTTTCTGTTTTTGGTTGAAGCAGATAAAGTATTTTGAATTGAATTGAATTGAAGAAAGAAGAAGGAGGAGGAGGAGGAAAATGAGGGAGAAAGACAAAAACAGACGACGACGAAGAGGAGGAGAAGGAAGACAAATGAGGAAGCAGCAGCAGAGGGAGGAGAAGGAGGAAAAAGACGAAGAGGAAGATGAAGACATAAAACAATGATAAAGTTCAGCAGTGAAAGCAGTGAATACCCCCCCCCCACATACTTTGCGCAGGTTGTGCAGCTTGAGGTAACACATGGCCATGTTGAGGTGAGCGGCCAGCAAAAGCTGTAACCTGTCCTGGGGCTCCGTGCCCTTCAGGCCGGACGTCTCGTGATCCAGGAACCTCACAATCTTCTCATAGATCGTCAGGGCTCGCTGGTAGTTCCCTTTCTGGACAACAGAAAAGCAGCGATAAAAAGCTGGTTTAAACAGTATCTCGCAACAGAAACCTCACTGTCTTCTCGTAGATTGTCAAGGCTCGCTGGTAAATCCCTTTCTGGGCCACAGAAAAGCAGCGATAAAAAGCTGGTTTAAACAGTATCTCGCAACAGAAACCTCACTGTCTTCTCGTAGATTGTCAAGGCTTGCTGGTAAATCCCTTTCTGGGCCACAGAAAAGCAGCGATAAAAGCTGGTTTAAACAATATCTCACAACAGAAACCTCACTGTCTTCTCGTAGATTGTCAAGGCTCGCTGGTAAATCCCTTTCTGGGCCACAGAAAAGCAGCGATAAAAGCTGGTTAAAAACAGTATCTCGCAACAGAAACCTCACTTTCTCGTAGATTGTCAAGGCTTGCTGGTAAATCCCTTTCTGGGCAACAGAAAAGCAGCGATAAAAAGCTGGTTTAAACAGTATCTCGCAACAGAAACCTCACTGTCTTCTCGTAGATTGTCAAGGCTTGCTGGTAAATCCCTTTCTGGGCAACAGAAAAGTTGTCAAGGCTTGCTGGTAAATCTCTTTCTGGGCCACAGAAAAGCAGCGATAAAAGCTGGTTAAAAACAGTATCTCGCAACAGAAACCTCACTTTCTCGTAGATTGTCAAGGCTTGCTGGTAAATCCCTTTCTGGGCAACAGAAAAACAGCGATAAAAAGCTGGTTTAAACAGTATCTCGCAACAGAAACCTCACTGTCTTCTCGTAGATTGTCAAGGCTTGCTGGTAAATCCCTTTCTGGGCCACAGAAATGCAGCAATAAAAGCTGGTTTAAACAGTATCTCGCAACAGAAACCTCACTGTTTTCTCGTAGATTGTCAAGGCTTGCTGGTAAATCCCTTTCTGGGCAACAGAAAAGCAGCGATAAAAGCTGGTTTAAACAGTATCTCGCAACAGAAACCTCACTGTCTTCTCGTAGATTGTCAAGGCTTGCTGGTAAATCCCTTTCTGGGCCACAGAAAAGCAGCGATAAAAGCTGGTTTAAACAGTATCTCGCAACAGAAACCTCACTGTCTTCTCGTAGATTGTCAAGGCTCACTGGTAAATCCCTTTCTGGGCAACAGAAAAGCAGCGATAAAAGCTGGTTTAAACAGTATCTCGCAACAGAAACTTCACTGTTTTCTCGTAGATTGTCAAAGATTGCTGGTAAATCCCTTTCTGGGCCACAGAAAAGCAGCGATAAAAACTGGTTTAAACAGTATCTCGCAACAGAAACCTCACTGTCTTCTCGTAGATTGTCAAGGCTCGCTGGTAAATCCCTTTCTGGGCCACAGAAAAGCAGCGATAAAAGCTGGTTTAAACAGTATCTCGCAACAGAAACCTCACTGTCTTCTCGTAGATTGTCAAGGCTTGCTGGTAAATCCCTTTCTGGGCCACAGAAAAGCAGTGATAATGGCTGGTTTAAACAGTATTCTATCTGAAAATCTCGCAGTAGAAACTCACTGCAGGGCTCACTGGAATTCCCTTTCTGCACAACTGAAAAGCAGTGATAACGGCTGGTTTAAACAGTAATATTCTATTGGAAAATCTTGCAACTGAACCGCACTGTTTTCTCGTAGATCGTCAGGGCTCGCTGGTAGTTCCCTTTCTGGACAACAGAAAAGCAGCAATAACAGCTGGTTTAACTCTTTCACCGCCAAATTTCTGTGTGAAAAACACTCCCCAGCGTCAAACATCTCAGAAACGGTGTTCTCAGTCACAGGCTTCGGTTCATGTCAAAAACAACACAATGGACTTGTTCACTTCAAACCTGGTCAGGGGGCAAAAGGTCAGTTCTTGTTCTACTGGCGGGGAAAACCAGCTGCAGCTGTCAAAAGTTTTGTTACAATGTGTAAAATGGTCTTATCAGCATGACCCCTCGATGTCTACAAAAATCGCCAATGGCGGTGTACTGTCTAGTCAACTGAAGTCGCCTGTGGTGGTGAAAGAGTTAAGGCCAGACACGGTAGTACAAAAACGTATGAAATAAACTTGAAGTTTATGGCTTTCTGTGACATGGTATGCAAAGATATTGGACTAAACATGTCTAAAAAGGTCATTTTGTGCAATTTGTCATGACGGTTTCCATGGAAACGAATCCAAAATGACCGACAAACAAAAAAAATTAAAAGCTTATAACTTTGGTACCTTTACAGATATGTTATTTCTGTTTGTTTTATTTGATTTATTTGTATTCGTTCTTTATTATAGTGCAGTGGTATTTTGGAATTTGAATAAATACATTTATTATTATTTTTTTGTTGAAATGTGTATAAATTCCTTGACATAATTTTTTTTCAAATGAGTGTATATTCATTCTTTTACTAGTACTATACAAACCACTGCACTATAATAAAGATGAATACATAAAGAAAGAAAGTACTAAGTTTGAACATGCTATCTTTTAAAATTTTTGAGCATTAGCATTTTGAAAATTGGTATTACGAGGACAAAACACAAAACAGAGAAAACAGGAAAAGAAAGAGATGTGCTTGTACTCACAAGAAATCACACATGTTGATGCTGGTTAAAGCTTTATTTAAGTGAATATAGTACCCAGGTGAAACGGACTATAAAGATTAGATGTTGAAGAAGCAAATTACGCGAAAAAACGAACATCACAAAAAATCATGATTTTGGTCAAAATTTCACTACCGTGTCTGGCCTTAATAACGAGTCACAATTCTTCACAAAAGACTCTGCTGGAAATAAAATTCCCAAAGTAGTGTATAGCAAAAAGGACCCAAAACAGGCTCACCTTGAATGCAGCAGTGCCTTTTTCTTTGATGATTTTAGACTGCTCGATCTTCTCCCCAACATCCATCTCCCAGGATTCCTTGACCTGCACACAAAATGACATTGCCATTGATTGATTGATTAATGTGGATACTTCTATAGCGCCTATCCTGGGTCACAGACCAAGCTCTAAGCGCTTTACATACGCAGGGACATTTGCACCGCAGGCTGCCTACCTGGGTAGAGCCGACTGACGGCTGCCACTGGGCGCTCATCATTCGTTTCCTGTGTCATTCAATCAGATTTCAGACGCACACACATACACACTCAGACAGATATGAAACATTTTACGTGTATGACCGTTTGTTTGTTTTGTTTTTTTATTTACCCCGCCATGTAGGCAGCCATACTCCGTTTTCGGGGGTGTGCATGCTGGGTACATTCTTGTTTCCATAACCCACCGAATGCTGACATGGATTACAGGATCTTTAACGTGCGTATTTGATCTTCTGCGTGCGCATACACACAAAGGGGGTTCAGGCACTAGCAGGTCTGCACATACGCTGACCTGGGAGATCGGGAAAATCTCCACCCTTTACCCACCAGGTGCACCAAGATTCGAACCCAGGACCCTCAGATTGAAAGTCCAGCGCTTTAACCATTCGACTATTGCACCCGCCATCAACAACACTGTGAAACTGTTCACAGACGGTATACTGTAATCCTGAAAACAGAAAAGTCTGCTGCCAAAGTCCAGCTGCCACTTTAGAGCGTGTCTCTTATAATACAGAAGCAAATGAGGAGGGGGGGGAGGGGGGAGGAAAAAACATTATATGGTTGTTTTTTTTTAAATCACATAAAATCCAATTTGGAAACCTATATATATATATAATCACATGGAAATAATCCCACCCATGTGATATAATACAGTTTACATATTTCGTTATTCTGCATCAACCATCACACTGGGTGACAAGAGATTTTGGTGGAAAAAGGAGTACACTCACACTAATGAAAATTTGAGTGGTCACTACTAGAGTCAATACCACTTTCAAGGCATCAAGGTGATTCTTTTACGCTTTTCCCATTCTTTCTGCGCACTGACCTACAACTGCTAAAGTCACATACATACAGATCTGTTTTTACCCTGCCATCAAAGCAGCCATACTCCATTTTCAGGGGTTTGCATGCTGGTTATGTTAACAATTTCCATAGCTCACTGAACACTTACATGGATGCATATAACATTCAACACGCATATCTGATCTTCTGCACATGTATACACACAAAGGGGATTCAAGCACTAGGTCTGCACATCTGCTGAACTGGGTGGGTGACTGGAAAAAAACTTTATTTCCTCCCTTAACCCTTCGAGCCCTGAGCAATTTTAACCCTTCTGCCCGAGCTCCTGAGCCAAAATTTGCAAATAATTGGTATTAAACCCCTTGAGCCCTGACCACCGCTTTACCGGTGGCAGAGAAAAATGACATAATGCCCAGCCACCGGTTGAGCGGTGCGTATAAACACTTGAAGCGTGCAGAGTCTCAACCTGGCCTGTCAGGGCAGAAATCAGGGACAAAACGTGCGAGAAAACAACTGTACACAACTGATATGCTTGATTATTTATCGGAAGTAGAGTATGACAATGATTACTCTGATAGTGAGGTGGAATTCAAATCGGATGATTTTGCTACAGATGGTGATGTTGAAAATGAATCTGAGCATGCAGAATCAGTTGATCAAAGGAGGCGTGTCAGGTTGAGACTCTGCACACTTCATGGTAGAAAGGTTCGAAGGGGAGGGGAACAGAGAGGGGGAAACTGGATCGACAATACTGCATACACTTGCACTCACTCTCTCTCCTCACACCAATAGCAGGGCCACATGGAGTGGTTTTTATCGAGAGACATTCCACACATGAGTGAAGAGTGGCCAGCATACCTTTCTTTCAAAACAACAGAGGCGTAGTTCCCCAGTTATCATCTCCCACACCATACCTTCTCAAAATTGACCATTTCCACATCGTAGACCAGGGTGGCGTTGGGCGGAACGCCCAGGTCCGGGTTGCCCTTCTCCCCGTAGGCGTACTTCGGGGAGAGGGTCAGCTCGTTCTGCTCCTCCTTCTTCATCTTCAGGGTGGCCAGCTCCAGGCCCGGAACGATGCCCTCCTCCTCCCCCTCCCCCTGGGTGAAGGTCACCTCCCGCTCCTCAAACACCCGCCCTTCGTGCTTGCCCGTGTACCGAACTGGAACAGGCAACAACAACAAAAAATAAAATAAAATGTAATAAAAGTGGAGTAGTGGACTAGTGGTAACGCATCCGCCTCAGTTTCAGTTTCAGTAGCTCAAGGAGGCGTCACTGCGTTCGGACAAATCCATATACGCTACACCACATCTGCCAAGCAGATGCCTGACCAGCAGCGTAACCCAACGCGCTTAGTCAGGCCTTGAGAAAAAAAAAAGGTGAATAAATAATAGATAAGCTTACATAAATAAATAAATAAATAATAATTATGATTTTTTTTTTTTTTTTAATTTAAATTTTTTTTTAAAAAGGTAGTAGTAATGATAATAATAATAAAATAATAATAATAATAAATAAATAAATAAATAAATAAGACAACAATGATGATAAATAAGCAAATAAATGTAAAACATGAAGACACACATTCACACATACACCCACACATGCATAACAGATATGCACCAAACATGCAGTTTCACAGATACGAAAGCACAGTCAAATACATATAAACATACATGAGCTCCAACACACACACACACACACACACCACACACATTACCCTGCACCTCCTCAGAAGTGAGAGTATGTGAGTTCGAGTTTCACACTCACCAGTATTTTCTCCCCCTCCACTTGACCTCGAGTGGCGGTCTAAACACTAGTATTTCGAATGAGACGATACACTATTGTCCCATGTGTAGCATGCATTTTGTGCACATAAAATAACCCACAGCAACAAAAGGGCAGTCCCTGTCCAAAATCCTTTTAGAAAAATCCACTTTGATAGGAATACAGCACTTGCAGACAGGACAAAAAAAAAAAACAACAACCGGCGGCACGGCACTGCAGCAACATCATGCTCTCCATGGGGAGAGCAGCCAAATTTCACGCATAGACATACGCTGTGACAAAAAGTAATACTACACACTACGAAACGGCAAAACAAGCACCAACATTTAAAAGATATTTTCTTGCGAGCGAAAAAAATGAAGGATGGTAGCTGATGTGATGGGGAGAGAGGCTGGGTGCAGGGCATCTGGGAATTATTTTTCAAGTTTTTTTTTTTCTCTATTCAGGAATCGCCTCTGGCGCTTTACTGTGGAACTCACTTCCACCTGACAAACGCATCTTTCTTCTTTTCTTTTTTCTTCATTAAATGGAAAAGCACATGTATGCATTTCCACTTAGCTCTCACATCTCTGCATGTGTGTGTGTGTGTGTGTGTGTGTGTGTCTGTGCAGCACTAAATGACCCTCTGAAGTTAGCCTGAGAGTGAGACCCCCTGGTAGATTAGATCAATAGAATTTCTGTGGCCTTTCACACACCTTGCTCTCACGGTGACCTCAGTTTTGATCCCCCTCCACTTCCATGCTTGGGGGGGGGGGGAGTCTTGTCAAGGTCTTCAGTGTTGGCAAATTCATGAGGGACTGTCGGAGGAGCATAGTGGTGCTCTCCACTCTAAAGGGGGCACTCAGTTTGGCACTGCGACTAAAGCAATTATTGTCATCAGTAGGAGGAGACTTAGCAGGTGGAGTCCTACGTACATCAGACCAGAACAGGCACTTGTGAACACCACTGAAGAGACTCGGCACCAGGGCAGGGTCTCTGCTGGTGTGTGTGGGCTCCAGACGACCTACCATCGATGGTTCCGTCTGGACTGCCAACGCTGGGATGCGAGAAACTAACCCAGGTGAGGTTGTGTATGGGGGGGGGGGATCGGAATGAGAGGTGTGGGAATAATGCTGCTGCTGTTAAAACGATGCAGATGACAGGTCAACTTCCCCCCTCACACGCCGCCCCCCCCCCCCAATCCCCCCTAACCCCCCCCCCCCCCCCCTGCCCCCCCCAAAATTTTCAACTCATAAACCCCTCATACACAAAGTCAGTCAATGACTCACTGGTGACAGTGGCCCCATCATTAGGCGTAGCAACTTTCTCGCCTTGCTTCAACACTCGCTTGATAACTCCGCCGTCTTTGTTCTTCGTCAAGTCTTGTCCTGCACACAACCGTTTGAACTGTGACACAAACAGATCAGTCAAGCACAACACACAGTTCCAACATAAAAGCTCTACACACAACTTCCCACTCAAATTTTCTGTGTCGTTACCAGTATGCCTTGACATATGAAATGACCATACTTTTGATATTTGAAAAATAAAACTACACAAAAAGAAAACAAACACATTTTCACTTTCAGCAGTGCTGTTTCTACACCAGAATGGTGACAGAGATGGCAGTATCAGTATCAGTAGCTCAAGGAGGCATCACTGTGTTCAGTCAAATCCATATACGCTACACCACATCTGCCAAGCAGATGCCTGACTAGCAGCGTAACCCAACGCACTTAGTCAGGTCTCGAGAAAAAAAAGAAAGAAAAAAAATGAATTTTTGTTTTTAATAATAATAAAACAAATAAATAAAAATAAATAAATAAATAAAATAAAATAAAAATGAAATAAATAAATAAAAAATAATAGAGAAATACATAAAAAATACTACTAATAATAATAATAATATTTATAAGGTGCAAAATCTTGATGAAGTCAACTCTAAGCGCACGCGCGCACGCACACACACACACACACACGAGAAAAAACAACAACAAACAAACAACAACAAAAAAAACAATGATGATAAATAAGCAAATACATGTAAAACATGCAGACACACATTCACACACACACACACACACACACACACACACACACACACACATGCATAACAGATATGCAACAAACATGCAGTTTCACAGAGATGGCAACAAATTACAAACGTCCTCATTCTCAAGAGCAGACTGGGAGGTGGAAGCTGTAAAAGATCTAAGACGTTATTTAAACCCATCAGTTGCCACGGTGCAAAGGAAAGTGGCACAGATACACAACTGGGAGGCCCCCCATCTGTGACACCAACACCATTGTGAACTGTGAACCAAACATCTAACTATAAGACATTTCACTGCAGCAGCACAGAGGGCCTAGAGGTAACGCGTCCGCCTAGGAAGCGAGAGAATCTGAGCACGCTGGTTCGAATCACGGTTCAGCCGCCGATATTTTCTCCCCCTCCACTAGACCTTGAGTGGTGGTATGGACGCTAGTCATTCGGATGAGACGATAAACCGAGGTCCCGTGTGCAGCATGCACTTAGGGCACGTAAAAGAACCCATGGCAACAAAAGGGTTGTTCCTGGCAAAATTCTGTAGAAAAATCCACATCGATAGGAAAAACAAATAAAACTGCTTGCAGGAAAAAAAATTTTTTAAATGGGTGGCGCTGTAGTGTAGCGACGCGCTCTCCCTGGGGAGAGCAGCCCGAATTTCACACCGAGAAATCTGTTGTGATAAAAAGAAATACAAATACAAATACAAATATCCTTTCTCCATTTTGTTATGGCATGCAAATGTATATGATGCACATCTGGGTTTTATAATCCATGTTTTTTTGTTGTTTTTTCTTTCTTAACAACTGCACATGTGTCTGTCTTTCAGGCAAATAGTACATGTCTAGCACTTCATAATCTCTTCACCATACAATTCTGGAATATTAACACCCATGAAATGCATTGCAAATCCATTGAAACAATCATAGCGGTTCACTGAATACAAGGTCTAACATGAATATATTCATTCCACTTTAAATAGAGGCCAGTGTTTGATTATGCAGGTTGTGTAAATCGTATCAATTGATCAAACTGATTTGTTTACAAGTGTCAATGTAATTGATGTGCATGTGCATACACCTGTTTGCACTTTTGAATGTACATGTGTCTGCATATAGTGTGTGTGAAGGTGTTTGTCATGTGCATGTGTCGTATGTGCATATGTGCGTGCATGTGTATGCATGTGCTTGTGTGTGTGCGAGTGTGTGGGTGTGTATGTACATGCGTGTGCATGTGTGTGGAAGTGTGTGTGTGTGTACAAGTGTCTGTGTGGCGTATGTATGTGCCGTACATATAAGTTATAGAACTAAATGTGTGTGTGCTTTTACGTATATGATTAGAAATGGCACAACTTTATTACAGAAAAATTAAAATACAGACCAGTCCAGCTAAGAAGCTCCACTTCAAAAATAAGGGTTGCATTTTCTGGGATCTTTGGAGGCATTCCACGCTCTCCATACGCATAGTCTGGAGCACAGGTTATCCGGGCCAGCTCATTTTTCCGCATGTTTGCCACTCCAGTGTCCCATGCTTTGATGACTTCTCCTGCACACAGTCAAACTAAAAGTCGTCTAGCCATGCCAGGTGTTTCAATCTTTTTTTTTTTTTTTCCTTCTCTTCTTCTGCGTTCGTGGGCTGCAACTCCCACGTTCACTCGTATGTACACGAGTGGGCCTTTACGTGTATGACCGTTTTTACCCTGCCATGTAGGCAGCCATACTCCGTTTTCGGGGGTGTGCATGCTGGGTATGTTCTTGTTTCCATAACCCACCGAACGCTGACATGGATTACAGGATCTTTAACGTGTGTATTTGATCTTCTGCTTGCATATACACACGAAGGGGGTTCAGGCACTAGCAGGTCTGCACATATGTTGACCTGGGAGATCGTAAAAATCTCCACCCTTTACCCACCAGGCGCCGTCACCGTGATTTGAACCCGGGACCCTCAGATTGACAGTCCAACGCTTTAACCACTCGGCTATTGCGCCCGTCTTTTTTTTTTTTCAATCTTTCTTTACAGAACAGCAGCAAGGCTCTCAAGAATCACATACGGGCATGGGTAGACAACAGCAGGGGTCTGGGGGCCACAGCAGACTCTCAGTGGGGGTTTGGAGGGCAACACTGGAGAAAATTGGAAAACCCTGGACTCAAAATAGCATAAGAATGCTTGCTACACACCATTTAAACAGAACTCTTTTTTTTTTTTTTTTAAACTGTCAAGGGATGAGAGCGGATAAAAAAAAAATCTAATGCTCTTAACTTTAACAGAGATGTGTAAGCTCCTGCATACTTGCTTTTGTCAACAAAGACTGGGGAAACAGTCAAGGGTCAAAGCAGAACAAGTGGAGAAAACTGAAAACTACAAGGCAAAAGCAAAAATAAAATTAACACAGAAAAAAGAACACACACACTACAAACAAATAATAACTAATGCGTGCCTGTGCGCGCGCGCTGTGTGTGTGTGTGTGTGTGTGTGTGTGTGTGTGTGTGTGGTGTTTAGGAGAAAGAGAATGAGATGGAGAGAGATGGTAAGACTTGATGTTAAGACTTGATCTTTTGGAGTGAGGAAACAAGATCTGAATGCGTGCATGTGTGCGTGCATGCATGAATGTGTGTGTGACTTACTAACAACAACCCCCCCCCCCCTCCCCCCCACCCCCCAAAAAAGAGCAAAAATATTAATTAGAAATCGGGCTCTGTGATCCATCCGGAAAAGTCCCACCCATGTACAGATTTGCTGAATCCAATGCTGAAAGCATATGCATGCATGCACGCACACACACACACACAGATATACATACACTCAGACACACACACACAAACACACACACACACTCATGCTCACACACAAAAATGTACACACAGCAGTGCTGAGCACAGCATCCTCTCCCACCAAGGTACACTTTCAATAGACCGCTGAAGTGCTCCGTCTTTAAATGACTTATAGAGGTGCATCATATTATCTGTGCTCTCAAAGCGATCGAGAGAGGCAGAATGTGCTAAACAGCAGGCTTCTTTTTTAGATTTTTTTTTTTCTTTTTTGTGTGTGCATAGGATGGCACTTCATTCGCCAGAGTTTGGTTGTAGCAATGGAGGCTATCAACTGATGAAATGAAGGACAGCATATGTTTGCTGCTTTTGCCTATGTCAATCGCCTTTGGCATTGCTCAAATTTCAAGTAAAAGTTAGATGTGCATGCGCAAGATCCAAGCTGGCCGTGAAACTCTCCAGCGGTCCATCAAATATTTTTCACCATCACCTACACCCATCAGTTTCTATTTAAATAAAACTGCCCACTGCCCCAAGTGGGATGAAAGAACTTTGGAGTCTAACTAAATAGAATCATGTTGACCTTTGATTCTGATTTTCAATGAAAATCATAAATGAAAAAGTGGCATAAAGTAGGAAATAGACTGGACATAATACGTGAGCTCTGTCATGTCTACAAGCTTAATACATCATGCATTAACCATGACCATTACTGTATGACTCAACTTTGATCTCTAGCATGCATGCTCCCATAAAAATGTGGCATTTAAACCATTATAATCTTGCCTTTTTTCTCCATCTGGCACTGTACCTAAGTACATAATACTGTGACTGTGACCCGATTGGCATCTGCAATCTATTGGTCCTAATTCTGAGCAGAATTATTATGTGTATAATGGGGTTTTTTAAATATGCTACATCAATACATGTTAACAGAGTCTAAAACTTTATCTTTGACCATGAGTTTTCTTTGCCATTGTCACTGACTTGACTGAAGACTAATTTAACCTTGAAAAATCTGATACAGTAACAGAGTGAACTTTTTTTTAGTTAGTGATCCAACATTGGCAGAAAAAAGTGTGTTTTCTTAGTTTTCTGTGTGAATGATGGTGATTCGTTCATGCATGCAAAGCACACTGACTTGTTAGTCAAAGCAGAATGATTTATGATGGGATGCAAATTATAATTTATATACAAAATAGGTGAAGCTATCTCCAGGCAGTATCACTGCCAATTTTTATTAAGTTAAATAAATAAGTTAAAGTTCTGTGGGAAATCACTTTATCTTGTTTGCAAAATTAAAATTTAAAAGCCAAATGTGTGTAAGGGTATGATGCCATTGCTGGGCTACTGACCGTTTCAGCAATGTAAATCTACATCGGAATATTTTTACTCAATGAGATGCTTACGTCCCTTTGTAAGTCAGCAACTTGGGTGTTCCTTCACCAGCTTCTCCTTTTCCTTTCTGTTTCCTTTTTACAAAGTCTTCCATAGCTTTCTTCAAACCCTTTTTTTTTTCTTCTCCACACCTTTTCCCTGCTCCTTTCCCCAGGTTTGAAAACTTCCCTGTGGCTACTGACTGTGCTGAGTTTCAGTTTCAGTTTCAGTTTCAGTAGCTCAAGGAGGCGTCACTGCGTTCGGACAAATCCATATAGGCTACACCACATCTGCCAAGCAGATGCCTGACCAGCAGCGTAACCCAACGCGCTTAGTCAGGCCTTGAGGGGAAAAAAAGTAACTTTTTTAATTCCTTCATTTTGGAATCCAGTTCCACCCTTTTCAGTAACGAGACTGTCGATATTCTTATTAACCCTGGGGGAGGGAGGGGGGGTGGGGGGGGGGCGAGGGAGTTCCTCCGTAATCTTGCAAATGAGCTGAATAAAGAATTATTAACTTATTGTCATCATCAGACACCTTCACCTTTTCCGATGGTGAACTGGAAAGGCTCTTGTCGGTCTCGACTGCTGTCAAACTTCGTTCCATCTTCCAACGTTCCAACATAGTGGACCGTCACTCGATCGCCAGGACAAGGATGTTCCTCTCCCACTCCCGCTTTCAGGGTTTCAAGGAGGATACCGCCATCTTTGGCATCGGTCACATCTCTTGGTTCCTCTTTCGCTTCTGCCATGGTGTCAATGATAAAAGTATTTTCAAACAGAAGAGAGAGCTCTAATGTTTTCGGATCTACCTTCCCGCAATGCCTGAATCCAGAAATTTCCAAAAAAGCCGGTTGGGTGAAGTTGTTGTGGTTACAAAGCACACACTTTAAGAAACAAACTGTTTGTGGATTCAGTTCCGGCGATGTAAACAAAAGAATTTAGGCCTAATAATCGCTATCATAGTTAAGTAAAATTTTCTTCATTTTCATTTTACACTAAGGTCTTTTACTGTTCTTCATGCCTGGAAATGATCGAATTTATTATATATTCTTAATTGGCTCAGCAGGCGGTTTCTACAGGCTGCATCCCATCTTGGAAAAAAATAGTAACTTTTTTAATTCCTTCATTTTGAAATCCAGTTCCACCCTTTTCAGTAACGAGACTGTCGATATTCTTATTAACCCGGGGGAGGGGGCGAGGGAGTTCCTCCGTAATCTTGCAAGTGATATTAAGCATAGTGCAGAATTATGTTAATTTGTGTCTCTCCCCTCCACCACCACCACCACCACAATCACTATCATAATTACCATCATCATCATCTATCATGTTTATCACCATCCTCCTATATCATCGTCGTCATCATCATCGTCGTTGGTGTTTTTTGACACAACCAATAGAAATGACCATCCAGAGGATGGATAAGGAACAAATCACAAGGTATAATGCCAGACATGAAAAGGAATGCTGTGGGACATAGTAGATGGAAGTGTCGCGAGAACCATATGGGACTTTTGTTTGAAGCGACCCTGATGGATAAGTCATGTGTCAGCGGCAGAACGGAGACAGTGATGAGTAGAATAGGAAACTATATCTGACACTTGGGCAAGGCAGTTCAACGCGTTTTCAAAGATGAGACAAATGCATGCAGTTTAGTATTTACTTCTCTCTCTTTTTCTTTTTTTTTCCTCTTTTAAAAAATTTATATATATATATATATATATAAATTCTGAACACCAGGCAGCAGAAGCAGTTTGATAATTATTTTGCGAGACAAAAGTATTACACTACTTGACGCTGTCATCAATTAGATTTGCAAAGGACTTCATAGAGTTTATAGTCAGTTATCAATTTTGTATCATTATCAAATGATTTCCAATGTTCTGTAAGTCTTTTGATGAGTGAAAACTTTCGTTCATTTCTTCATAGTTTCCAATACTTCTTTTCTACAAGGATAAAACTGATGAAGAATGACTACTGAGTCTAATAAAACACCAAATGGAGAAAGTTTATAAGAACTGTGGGTTGTAAAATAAGACTTACTTTTGATGCTTTTGAAAGGGACACCTTTTATCAAAAGTGAGTCTTAGTATTTTACAACCCACAGATTTTACAAACTTTCTCCGTTTGGTGTTTTTTCTACAAGCTTTTTTGTCTGTTGGATTTAGTTGAATAGAAGATGAACAAGAACAGGAAGAATTAGAACTGACAATAATAAGAAGGTATTTGACTGATGTCTTCTAAATCATTAAAAATATTGATTTTTTTTTTTTTTTTTTTTTTTTTACGAAATCTCACAATTTGTCAGTCTTGCCTTTAGCGATTTCAAATTACATAATCACTGAGAGGAATTACTCAGATCTACTTCAAAGCATTGCCTTCGATTATTTTGTCATCTTGGTAATTTTCTGACAATTTCAACTGTCACTTCAGCATGGAAACCAACTGATATTTTCCATATTCTGAGAGTTTTTTATTGTATGATTTCAACAATACATTTTTTTTCCTTGTTTTATTTAGATTTCAGAGTAAAATCATGTTGATGTTACCTACGTTTCATGTGATTATTAATAAGTATGTATGATCTCGATTTCACAATCGGATCACGCTCCCTGACAGCTACAGTATTATTTCATATATTTAACAGAATTCAATATAATGACACTCAAACATTGATTTTTCGAAGCTTTTAACATCGGGCTTTCTTTTCCCGCAGTCACTGGCTCAACGGTACCTCCTCCCTGGTACCATCCGCACCTGATTCAACCACTCCTTTAAGTTCAGACATTTATCCACGAAACCAAACACGTTTAGATTTTTTTTTTTTTTTTTTTTATCATTCATTACTCCAACAGATTTATTAACGTTTGATTCGTTAGTATCTACTTTTGATTGATTTTTTTAAATGTTTCTGTTATAATGAGCATGCTTTACCTTGTTATAGGACTGTTTGTGATAGTTACACTATACTCCCAGTCAGTCCAATCTTTCAGCTCTTCCTTTTATCCTCTGACACTTACATTTCCTTCCCTGTCTCAGTCATCCCACCACCTCTTTCCATCACCCCAAACCCGTTCCCCAACCCACACTGCACGCGCACACATACACACACACTACATTTCCCCCCCGTCTAATGTCACTCAACAGTGAAAAGACGTTAAATACCAGAATGGTAAAGTCCAGTTTTAGCATCCTAAATTATTGCACCTATCTTACCAGCACTGAACTGAATTTTTGTGCATGTATGAAATGATATCACCATTAGGAGATGTTTTTACCCATCTTAGGTGGATTTCGACTCTTATTTTGTATGCTATTTTACTTCTTCTTCAGTCTTCTTCTTCCTTTATACGACCAACATCATTCTACTGATGATTCTGTCGTAGTTTGGAGAGATTGCCGAATATTGAGCTGTTGTGAGGATTAAAAAAATAATAATAATAATGGCCTGGCCAGCCAGTGCACGTTCAGCGTGCACCGACATGATGCCAAGACCTCTGCAGCAGCCGTAGGGGTAGTAAAGTAACTGGGAAGGGTGGCAGGAGGGGCGGGGATTGTGGGGAACGGTGGTCAGGAGGAGGGTAAGGGTACTTAATTTTGATGCGGATTTAGTCACTAAACTAACGTGCCACTATCTTGCTTTTTCCGTTTTTATTCCACAAACCATAGAAATGTAAAATGTAACCAATATAGGTGCAGTAATTTAGGATGCTAAAATATATTAACATATTTGGGGGGGGGGGGGTTCCCTAGAACTATTCCAGCGTGAAATTCCCTGCCAGCATCAGCTGCTGAGTCCCCTCCTTGGTGTCATTAAAGAGGGAGCTTAGCGCCCTGTCCTTTTAAACCATAAAAGAAGAGACCTCAGACCTCGGATCAAAGTCGAGGGTGAAGGTTTAGTTATGGAGTAGGACCAACTAACGGAAAAGGAAGTGGGACTGGAAGGATGGGAGGAAAACGCGCAGTTCCGGTTGCTTGTTTTGGACGTAGTAAGACTGCACGTGTTGATTTGGTGAGTAAAAGTTTCTGTTCCTAATAGAGCCACTTATATTAGAGATTAATATCCAGTCCTAATTACAAGGACTAAGTAATTCTGTTTTGCTAAGCGTCTTATTTGTATTTATACACGCAGTGAATCTTCGGGAAAGGGAAACATTTTCACCGTTGTTATCAGCCTTTGTTGTGGATGGCACGGATCTCTTCTTCTTCTTTTGGATGGGTAGCCAACATCGACTTGTCGATGAATCTGCTACACAATTTTTTTTTTTTCCGGAGGGTGGTTTGCGAGTGGGCTGTTTTAGGCTGTGGGCAGATCGCATGTAGATGATGTACAAATAGCTGCGAATCGGGAAAAAGAAACAAGAAAAAGTGTTTGGACTTTTGTGATAATAAGTTTTCGAGTACTAAGACCAGACTAAAGGCTGAGAAGCCTAAATATAGGTCTGCAACAATATTATTATTATATTATTATGATAGTTCTAAGTTTAACAGGATTAGGAGGATTTGGGGAGGGGGTGTGGAGGTGGTGGTAGTTTGCTGTTGTTTGGAGCTGGTCAGAGGTTTGCCACCCTGGCCTGGAAGGGTGCCAGAGATGGCGCAGTGGCGGCTTCAGTGGGCAAGTTGTTCCATTCTGGAATGGTTCTTGGTAAGAATGTCATCTGCCGGTACTGTGTCCTGTTGGATGGGATGTTGTATTGCAGGGGGTGGGACTTTCTAGTTATGTGGCTGAGGCGGCTGACAGAGGGGAGATATTTGGAATCAATGTGTACGAGGCTGTTGTGCACCTTGTAGAACATGGTGAGTCTCGCATGCCTCCGTCTGGCTTGCAGCGTTGGCCATTCCAGGTCAAGGAGCATGTCATCCACACTGGAGGTTTGGCGGAAGCGGCGCGAGACCCAGCGAGCTGCTCTGTGCTGCACCTTTTCGATGGTGTTAATGTCTTCAGTGGTGTGGGGATCCCACACACAGCTGGCATACTCAAGGGTAGGGCGGACAAGGGCCCTGTAAGCTGCAGTCTTAATGGTCTTACTGGGCACCTTGATCTTGCGGCACACAAGGCCTAGTGTCGAGTTTGCCTTGTTGGTGATGCTGTAAATATGCGGGGCCCACTTCAGGTCCTTGGTGAGTGTGACGCCGAGGTACTTGACCTGGGTCTCCTCCTGGAGTCGTTGGCCGTGAAGTTGGTAACTGTGCTCCCAGTTGTCCGGCGACAGGTCATGTGGACTTTGGAGCATTTCGGGGGGTGGAAAGACATCTTCCAGCGCTGTTCCCAGGAAGCTAGGGTGTCCACATCTGCTTGCAGCTCCTCTTGGTCTTCGGCTGTCTTGACGTCTTTGTGGCAGGCAGTGCCGGAATTTTCATTCTGTCTGGATTTAATGAATGTCCAGAAGCGTTTTCTGGGGATGGGCTGCTCAGGCTGTTCTTCAAAGATGAGGCCTTGGATGTATTTCCAGTACTGGTTCCCGAGTCTTTGCTGCCCCTGTCTGTTGAGTGACTTAAATACACCATAGAGGTCTTTTCTGCCAGTTCTTTTCATTTTCTTGTGAATTCTTTCTCTGCGTCTTCTTTCTGTTACACGAACACTGACGTGCAGGTGAATTTTGTCGTGGTTGGTGTCTGCAGGGAATTTATCTGTTCCTTCATTCACCAAACTCTAACATTGATACAGTATCAGTATCAGTAGCTCAAGGAGGCATCACTGCGTTCAGTCAAATCCATATTCGCTACACCACATCTGCCAAGCAGATGCCTGACCAGCAGCGTAGCCCAACACGCTTAGTCAGGCCTTGAGAAAAAAATAATAAAATAAAAATAAAAATAAATAATAATAATAATATAATACAATAAATAAATAAATTAACAAAAAATAAATAGAATAAAATAGATAAATAAATAAAATAATAGAAAAATTCCTAAAAATACTACTACTACTACTAATATGTGAAACATGCAGACACACATTCACACACACACATTGATAGAACATTTTAAAAGTGGTTTTTAATTTCATCTTTGTGTTTGGCACACGTACAAAGACTACAAGTACAACTAGTACAAGTAGAGAGGGCTCGGGCACCAGCGTAGTTCTCGTTCTCAGAACTTTACTACTTCTTGTTGTACACATGTACAAATGATACCTTATGTCTGCACATATGTAGACTTAAGAGGACACTGAAAGATGGATAATGCTCGCACGGTTAGCCTTTGAATCATTCTTGACACAACTCATGGAATGATTCAGGGTCTCAGTTCCAGAGGAATGTTTTTGTCACTGACAACATTGATTTTTAGTCACGTTTGTCAGCTCTGGAGCTGGAATAAAACACACACAAAACTATGTGGAATACTGTGTGGGATGATACCCACAGGGTAGGTTTGTTTCACCATACTGTTTCATCAGCTGACAGTGTAAATGTTTTGACTGTTGAACATGAACTGATGAAGATGGCAAAGTGGAAAATACTCCCTTTGTCTTTCTTCATTCATGTTATCAGGGATCGCGCTAGACTTTTTCAAAACGCGTGCAGCTTACGCAAAGTCGGCAAAAAACCGCGTAAGTTAGAGTTAGAATTGCGTCAGACCTATGACACTAAATCAAAGGTTGACTCACCTATTTTCGCCGCTCACGTCGGCGCTGAAATTCACTGCAAGCCCTGACAATCATATTGAGTCGATTCCGTGACTGAGATACAGTGGAAAACAAAAAACGCTAGGGCCTAGGCTAGCCGAGTAATGTTCAGCAGTCAAACAAGGCTTAACTTTCCCGCTACAGGGTCACGCCCTGTAATGATGCCACTCTGTTCCAAAACTCGTCAGCTAAGCAGTGTTGTGTACGCGCGTACTCTGTTAATTGGCTGTAGCTGTTAAGAGTCACGTAGGCATCTCGCAGTGCTCCGCATGCACAGACACTTTGTCTTGTACTGTCTGATTCAGTATCGCAAACCTAGCTGCCAAGTCAGTCCTAAAGTTGCATTGATACGGCTTGGAGTAAAAGTTGTTTTGCGTAAGTGTTGCGCGTGAGTGCTGTGAAAATACGTCAGCGAAAATCAAAATGCGTCAAATACGCGAAAAACATGCGTTAACGCGATCCCTGTGTTATAACAATCTAAAAATGTAAGAAGTAAAATTAAAAAGTTTAAACAATCAGCTCACAGTTATTATTAACCCCTCGGCTGCCTATCATCACAAGCATGCACACTTCGCAGCCACAATGACGAGATAACTCATCATCAAAATATTTGGACTTTTCCCTGGTTTGCATTCAGTTCGTTGATGAAAATGCTGGTCGCTTTAGCTTGGGGAATCTTTCTAGATTCTGTTCATAGTTAGAAAACCAACTACGTCATGAGGCAGTCCTTTAATTGAATGTTTTGGTTGGGTGAAGAGGAGGGGGGGTGGAGACTGAGGCGGTGTGGCTTCACATCCATTGTATCACTTGGAGAAGTCACAGTGCATTGTGTATCTATCTGTTTAAAAAAAAAAAAAAAAAAATTATTGTGGTTGTTCTAGTATGATTTTGTGTGTGCAGATATCCATTTGTCCAGAAAATATATTTTAGTCCAAATTACCTGACTAATGTTTGTAATGAACAACTTCAACAAGTTGAAAATGTGACAAAAAAAAACAAAACACTGATTTCAGAACAACAGTATGTCACTAAAAAAATATATAAAATGGGAAAACATTATGTGTTTTGTATTCTTTATTCATTTACCTTTCAGAAAATATATACTTTTATGGGTCTTTCTCAAATAACAAAGAGCACAGAATTTTTTGAAAATTTATACCCGTTTTTTGTGGAAAAAAAACCCTGGCAAATAGATTTCACTTAAATCATATTTTTCTGGCAGCGAAAGGGTTAATATAGTCAGATGATTGTTTGTTGAAATTTAACTGTTTAAAGTAAATAAGGCTGTAACTTATCAACTACAAATGAAGGGACACACACATACACACGCGCGAGCGCACGCGCACGCACACACACACACACACACACACACCCCAAAGGTTTGATTTTTTTTTTTTAATTTAACAATTGGTCATACTTAAGCAGACATGTGCATATATATATATATATGATATATATATGTTTGCACACCCTCACACCTGCACACTTATTTGTATATTGACCTGTGTTTGTGGCGTTTTGCTATCATTAAACATCAGTCATGATCATGCCAGTACATGTTACCGTATTTTATATTTAACTTGATTTTATTGTAATTAATGAATGAATGAATGCCTGTGTGCAGGTGTTTTTGCAGTTCGTGGTCATCACACGACATCAGTCATGATCATGCCAGTGCATGTTACCGTATTTTATATTTAACTTGATTTTATTGTAATTAATTAATGAATGAACGCCTGTGTGCAGGTGTTTTTGCAGTTCGTGGTCATCACACGACATCAGTCATGATCATCCCAGTGCATGTTACCGTATTTTATATTTAACTTGATTTTATTGTAATTAATGAATGAATGAATGCCTGTGTGCAGGTGTTTTTGCAGTTCGTGGTCATCACACGACATCAGTCATGATCATGCCAGTGCATGTTACCGTATTTTATATTTAACTTGATTTTATTGTAATTAATTAATGAATGAACGCCTGTGTGCAGGTGTTTTTGCAGTTCGTGGTCATCACACGACATCAGTCATGATCATGCCAGTGCATGTTACCGTATTTTATATTTAACTTGATTTTATTGTAATTAATGAATGAATGAATGCCTGTGTGCAGGTGTTTTTGCAGTTCGTGGTCATCACACGACATCAGTCATGATCATGCCAGTGCATGTTACCGTATTTTATATTTAACTTGATTTTATTGTAATTAACTAATGAATGAATGCCTGTGTGCAGGTGTTTTTGCAGTTCGTGGTCATCACACGACATCAGTCATGATCATCCCAGTGCGGTGCTTCACCTGTGGAAAGGTGATCGGCAACAAGTGGGAGGCATACATCAGTCTCCTGCAGGTGGAGTACACTGAAGGGTATGTGTGTCCGTTAGTCATTTTCTAGCTTGGGTCTTTTACTTTGATTTTCTGTCTTTTCTTCTTTCCTGCATTGTCTACATTTGTCTCCTGCAAGTGGAGTACACTGAAGGGTATGTGTGTCCGTTAGTCATTTTCTAGCTTGGGTCTTTTACTTTGATTTTCTGTCTTTTCTTCTTTCCTGCATTGTCTACATTTGTCTCCTGCAAGTGGAGTACACTGAAGGGTATGTGTGTCCGTTAGTCATTTTCTAGCTTGGGTCTTTTACTTTGATTTTCTGTCTTTTCTTCTTACCTCCTATGTCTACATTTGTCTCCTGTCAAGTTGAGTACACTGAAGGGTATGTGTGTCCATTAGTCATTTTCTGGCTTGGGTCTTTTACTTTGATTTTCTGTCTTTTCTTCTTACCTCCTATGTCTACATTTGTCTCCTGTCAAGTTGAGTACACTGAAGGGTATGTGTGTCCGTAGTCATTTTCTAGCTTGGGTCTTTTACTTTGATTTTCTGTCTTTTCTTCTTTCCTCCTATGTCTACATTTGTCTCCTGTCAAGTTGAGTACACTGAAGGGTATGTGTGTCCGTTAGTCATTTTCTAGCTTGGGTCTTTTACTTTGATTTTCTGTCTTTTCTTCTTTCCTGCATTGTCAACATTTGTCTCCTGCAAGTTGAGTACACTGAAGGGGTATGTCCTTAGTCATTTTCTAGCTCGGGACTTTTTATTTTGACTTTTATTTCCTCCTGTGTCTGTAATCAGCCACCGTTCTTTCTCAGTTAACGGACCTTGCCTATGGAATGAACTTCCTTTTTTGCTTTGTTAGGTTCCCACACTCAGCTCTTTCCAAGTCTGGCCTTGAAACCCATCTCTTTCCAAGATAGGCTCCTTCCCCTGCCTCTTCTCTGTCTTCAGTTTCTTGAGTTTAGAGTTGTGCATGCGTGTGAATGACTGGTTTGAAGGCGCTTTGATTTGTCTCTGCACAAGATTCAGTGCTATATACATACTAATTATTATTATTATTATTATAGTATTATTATTATTAATCATCTCCTGCAAGTTGAGTACACTGAAGGATAGAGTGGAGTGATGGCCTAGAGGTAACGGCTCCGCCTAGGAAGCGAGAGAATCTGAGCGCGCTGGTTCGAATCACGGCTCAGCCGCTGATATTTTCTCCCCCTCCACTAGACCTTGAGTGGTGGTCTGGACGCTAGTCATTCGGATGAGACGATAAACCGAGGTCCTGTGTGCAGCATGCACTTAGCGCACGTAAAAGAACCCACGGCAACAAAAGGGTTGTTCCTGGCAAAATTCCGTAGAAAAATCCACTTCGATAGGAAAAAAAACAAATAAAACTGCATGCAGGAAAAAAAAAGGGGGAAAAAAAGAAAAGAAAAAAAGGTGGTGCTGTCGTGTGGCGATGCGCTCTCCCTGGGGAGAGCAGCCCGAATTTCACACAGAAATCTGTTGTGATAAAAAAAAAAGAAAAAGGAAAAAAAGAAATAAAAATATGTCAGTCATTTTGTAGCCCAGGTCTTTTACTTTGTTTTTCATTCTTCCTGTGCTTGTACCGGGGATAATAAGTAAGATCTTTTTTGTTTTGTTTTGTTATTCTTTTGTGCATTTGTCTCTTCACATCACTCCCTAAGATTTCTCTAAATTTTGTCTCGTGCTTGCATTCACTTGATTCTTGAATGTGTTCATACACGCTTGCACGCGCACACACACACACACACACTCACACACACACAACGACACACACACACACACACACACACTTGCGCATGCACACACAACAGTTACAAACTAATTCATGGAACACCAACTTGACAAAGTGATATGATCTGTCAGCTCAGACGATTCACTTCAGCAGGTCCTGGATATGCACACAGGAGAGCGCCTGTGCCACTGTATGTGATTTTTAAAAAAACGTTTACATAATTCATACAGTGTTTGATCCTTTGGTTTCAGAGAAGTAAAACTTGAAAAGAAAAAAAATGTATACTCGTAAATTTGATACGTTTCCATGCTTTACTTTAAATTTTTTTTTTTTTTTAATTTTTTTTTTATATATATCTTTGTTTCCAGTGATGCTCTGGACGCCCTGGGGCTGAAGCGATACTGTTGCCGACGAATGTTGCTGGCTCACGTCGACCTCATCGAGAAACTTCTCAACTACGCTCCGCTGGAAAAGTGATTGCGGACATGGATTACTTTACTTTGTTACTGTGTGGACTGACGAGACTGAAAACCTGTGGTTTATGCCAGCACCAAGTGAACTTCTTCTTAACATTGCCACCACAACGAGCATCAGCGGTTTATATATATATATATTTGTTTTTTTTGTTTTTTGTTTTTTTAAGATTCTCTTAGCAAAACAACTGCAGGATACTTAAACAAAAGTTATTAACAAGCATCAGCATTTTTGTTTTTTTCAGATTCTCATAACTTGACACAACTGCAGTATACCTACACACAAGTTATAGAATTATAGAAATCAAATAGTATGAGTATGATGAAAATGGTTGACGTTTTATTTTATTTTCTCTGGAGTGTAATGATTCTGATGTATTGGATGCTCACGGTATTTTCTGTTGCCAATCGGTGGTGGAAGAGAAGGAATAAAAACAAAGGCATATTTGGTGAATAATGTAAATGATAAATTGATCTTTTTTTTTAACTTTCAAGTTTTGATGTGCAAGGCATTTTGCAAAGAAAAATGTGGGTGTATCAGTGTCATCATCCGACGTGTGCCTGTGGGAGTGAGTCATGAGTGCTTGAATGATGTAATGTGTGTGCGTATGTGTATTGACTGGGGAATTTCATTTTCATCCTTTTCATTTGGAATAAAAAAATTTTACAAAACAACTTAAAAAAGGAAATTCTGTTATATGTGTGCATGCATGCTTATGCACGTGTGCGAGTGACACATAACGTATCAAGAGTTACACTACGCTCTGTCCCTCTCTCTCTCTCTAAATCTCTCTCTCTTTGTGTCTGAGTCTCTCTCCCTCGCACATGCCGTCTCTGTTCTCTTCTCTCTCTCCATGTATAAATCACAAGAAATCTTCATAATTAATCTTTATTTTTTCAGAGAATAACGGCCACAAATACCACACTGAAGCAAAGTGCTCAAAAACATGGGTTCAAAAAATTCAAGAGTGAAAAGTAATCCCAACCTGTGTCTTTGTAGGCCTACCTGCCATCCCTTGAAACAATCCCAGATGTACAAAGATAGTTTTGTGCATGTGAAGACAGTAATAAGTAAAACATAAGCAGTCCTGGCATATATCACATCCATACACGCATACTGAAGTTAGAAAACAAAGACATCAGTCACCATGACCCTGACAGTTACTATTATTCAATATTGGTACTAACAGTAACAACTGGTAATCTTAATTGTGATAGAAATCTACACTGAAAAGTCCTTACTGTGTCATTTTGAAAACTGTCACACATTGAACCCGTCTCTCTCTCTGTGTCTGTCTGTCTCTCTGTTTCTCACTGTTTTCCTGTCAATATCTTTCTGTGTGTGCATAGTACTTGTGGACCTACACTATTGTTATATGTAGAGGAGGTAAGTTTGGTCAGACCTAGTCATTTTTGTACCTCTATCCATTCCATAAGGTTGCACATCTTTCGTCGTCATGTATACTTCTTGTCACTCTTGTGTGCTCATAGAAATGTTGAAAAAGAAAGTTTTCAGCTTATTATTCAAAATATTCAACATCTCACATCCCTTCACATTTTCCACCCCATCCCCTTCCCCTAATAATCCACCTACCCGAATACACTTTGTTTCCCCAGGGTGAGCAGCCCAAATTTCACACAGAGAAATCTGTTTTGACAAAGATTATGACAATACAATAGACAGTGCCATTATTATCAATTTCTATACTGCAACAAAAATTTGGATACTCTTATAATAGTAACATTTTCACACACTCAATACTTGTTGTTACGATAGTGATGGCTTACCCCATGAAAAAAGAAAACGATGAATACAAGGGAAATGGTTTAACATCAAAAGTGTATAGATAGCATGCATGGTGCAGAAGAAAATAAAACCTTCTTCTTCTGCATGTGTGGGCTGCAACCCCGACGTTCACTCGTATGTAAGAGTGATGGGTTTTGTTGCTTTTATTTGTGTGTGTGTATGATCATTTTTACCCCACCACTTAAGAAGCCACACTCATGAAGGAGAAATGGAATAGTGTGATCAGGCTTCGTGTATGCTTTTACACTATACACTTCGCGTGACCAACTCCATCACCAAAAACATAAATGGTAAGTTCTGATTGTACAAATATAAACAATCTATGCCAAAATTGAACTGCTATAATTAAAGTAATTTAATGCTTTGCGAGATATGGATGTTCATACTGTAAGAGGACAATAAACTGGTCTCTCATTTGTAGCAGGAATGTCCTTTTTTCGACCAGAGACTGAACTGCACTGAATGGATGGTTACATTATCTCCCTTCGACCAGTCATTTCATACCTCTGAACTATCGGGGACCTATCGGTTTCCTGACATGAATGACTTTAGGGTGTTTGCAGGAAAATTAACAAGTTGCAAACCATTTGTTTGGTTGAGGATTGAATTTTGTTTTTTCTTGTTGTTAAGAAAACCAATTTTATGGCATACTATCCAGAAGAAAGTCTGACTTTGGAAAAATTGTCTGCCAGAAGTTAAAAATTAGATCAGTTGTACTAGAGAGTGCCATTTATTTTCATCATGTATGATGTCATATGAAATTTCTTCCGCTTGAGACTTTTATGGAAAGTTTTGTTTGTTTGTTTGTTTTGTTTTGTTTTTCTGGTGACATAAATTGTCACGGAAGAACTATGCTATTTGTAAAAGACTGTCAAACGTTCACTGTACTATGAACGGTTTCTTGTCAGTGAAATAGCAAGTCCATTTCAAGGGGGGGGGGGGGGGGGGGGGGGAACTCTTCTAAATTTCACGTGTCAAGGTTATCTTGTGACCTTCCGGTGTAAACACGGTCGTTCTGCCGAAGCATGAAGCGGACATTAGGAACAAGAAAAAAAAAAGTTTTCTTTTCTTGTAAAAATGCTGAGAGATGCTGAACGTTCGCTTTTGGACATTACCCGATTTGGGTTAACTCTTTAATCGGTATGGTCGCACGTTAGAATCCTAAATTCAGCTCATGAATTTAGGATGATAAAGTGCGACACTGTAATCTGAATACAGTGATTGCTGTAATTGTACTGGGAATAAGCCAGGAACTGAGGCTTTTTGCTACTGAATGCCAGCATAGAAAATTCACTGCGATCATGCAGACATGGCATAAACCCTTTGTTTGATCATTATGGATCCATCATGATCAGGGTGACGGCATATAGTTGTAACTCTTTTGGTTCATTGCAATTAATCTTGATTGTTTTGTTTCTTTTCTTTCTTATTCGGGTTTTCGTTTGACACTGAATGTAATATTTAAAAAAAAACACTAAAAAAACAAACATGTCTGGAGCATTGGACGTGAGCGTGGTATGAGTCTACATACATGCATGGCAGCAACACCCCACACCCCGTCCTTCTACAACACTCCAGACTGACAGGACAAATTTGATACCCACTGGAAAGTTTGACTGAAAATTCTATGGAACTGAAACATAGTAACATTATTATCTTTCAGTACTCTGACTGAACCTGTCAAAAACTGATGATTCAAGAAACTACATCAAACAATCACAAGAGTTGAATGCTTGTTTTACCAACTCAGCTTCAATAATTATCATACCACGGGAGGTGGGGGGCTGACAGGGTGTCTCTGTCATTGTTAAGAGAGATAAACGACACAGAAACCTAACTGCTTCGCCATATTGTCTAAGTCATCGTTGTTCATGCGCAGACTTACGCCCAAGGGAGGCAAATCAAAGCACAGCTTTGTGTCAGGGAACGAGTACAGTGCCCCTGTCATCCCAACGCGGACTCGTCCGAGAGACTGAGGGAAGTTCATGTCCACCAGGGCGAGAGGGTTCAGGTCTTCCCGTGTCCACGACATTGAAGTGTCTCCGGGGCAGGGAATCTGGTGAGAGATGGTACTATCATCCGCCTGGTGCATCGTACAGCCAGGTCTGGAGGCTCTGCGGAAACGTCGAAAATTTCGTCCTTGTGATGGGTTCTCCTCTTCTGTACAGAAGACAACGTAAGATCTACCCTGTCCGTCGTTCAGAAGAACGGTCTTGCATCGTTCTGCGTCATCTTCGAGGAAACGTGCCAACGGCTGTGTTTCTGTCAGCTCAACTTGTATACCGGACCGTTCAATCAGCTTATGTAGTTTTTCAATCTTTGCCCTTCTCTCTTTCTCAGTGCTTGCCGTTGCCTCTGTGTGTTCTTCCTTTTGATCGATGGAGTCCTCGGTGATGATGTCCCCTGATGTCAGCGTCCTGTCTCCAGGCAACAACCGATGCAGAACAGCTGGAATCTGACTGGGCAGGTAACGGTCTAAAATCTGCACAAGGTTTCTGAGGCACTGTAAGAGCCAGTTTCTCAGTGGAGCGGTAGCACGGTAGAACAGGTTGTTGCCCTGTCTGGCAGCTGTGGATGCATGCACCAGGTTCTGATCAGGGAGCAGTTGGCAATGCTTTTTGTCAACAGGACTGGGCAAAGGTAACTGACTGTTTTCAGCTTCTGTGTGTTTGTTTTGTTGAGCCATCCTTGGAAATGAGAAGCAGTCTGGACTGCCAGAAAAAGCTTGCAGTTCTTCGATGTTTCCTTTCATATGGATTGTTGTCAAGTCATGGCTCGTTTGGGAAATGAAAGTTTGCAGGTGTTTCAATGTGATCTGCAGGCGAAGGCTGCCATCAGTTGGGTGAGGAAATGCCAAAATAGCGTTGCCATTGTCATGGAGATTATTCGAAATGGCAACCAGAAATCTTGGTTGTTTCAGCTGAGCAAGGGAAAATGGGTGCTCCTGATACTCAAAGAGATGGAGCAAAGACCAAAGTTCTTCTCTGTCTAGAGGAAGGATCTTTTTCCTGGGCTTCAGCTGCATCTTCAGTGCACTGAAATCAATCTTCTGATTTTCATGGCAGATGAACATAAAATAGTTTTCCCTCTTGTCCTTAAAGTATATTGATCTGCAATTCCAGATAATGTCACCTGAAGCTCTCTTGTTTCCATCTGCAGATGCGGCCACTTTAACATTGACCCCAAGCTGTTGAAACAGATCTGAGTGCTGGGTGAACGTGTTTTCTGCCAGTTCCATTTTCTCTGCTGATGGTCCTGTCATCTGGCGAGAAATAGTTTCTACCAGCTCGCCCTCTTGCTTCTCTTCGTTTCTGGAGACTTCTTGATTGTTTTTGAAGGGATCTTCGTGGCTTGGTCTGTGCTTGTAGCGACAGCCGCCTTTTATGTTCGTGTAGCGTCTTCCTGCACTGTAGCTGGTGAGTGAAGGAAGTTTTTCTAAAGTGATGTCACAGTGATGGAGGAACTTCTCCAACTGTGTCAGTGTCAGCCCGACCTGAAGGTCAGCCTTCATTGGGTGGAAATACAGCTCGGTTAAGTCTCGATCAATCTTCCTCATCAAAGAAGCATCAAAGAAGATACGGACACCTCCAGGAGAGTGGATGAGGGCGAGGGGAGACACTGCACCTGGCTTCACC
The DNA here is from genome assembly GCF_041734735.1 of Babylonia areolata. Taxonomy (NCBI): domain Eukaryota; kingdom Metazoa; phylum Mollusca; class Gastropoda; order Neogastropoda; family Buccinidae; genus Babylonia; species Babylonia areolata. Next base: position 4,359,434 of record NC_134902.1, on the reverse strand, counting down.
CGGAGCAGACTCAACAACGACTCCTTGCTGGCAAAATGCAGGTTTCCCTGAACGTTGAGGTGATACTTCACCACGTGCAGGTCAGCCGTGTCGTTTTCTTCGCACACGATGAGGAACGCTTGCCCCTTCTTGTCCTTCAGCAGAAGGTTTTTACAGTAGACTCCATTGTCCATGGATTCCGCTTCCGCGTTCTTCTGGCGTTCCTGCTTCACCTTATGCCGCTCGAGACAAGGGAAGATTCCCAGGTGATGCAAGACTTCCATGACTCTCTGGACATCTGAATCCGCTTCTCCAGCGTCAGAACGTCTGTCTTGGGTGACGTCATGGGAACCCAGTGTCCCGAGTTCGGTTGGTTCCATCCTGATGGATTGTGGTGACGTCCCCTCTCCAACGTCGGGGCTGGAGAGGGGAGGTAAAGCCACCCCGCCGAGGCGGGGTTGTTCCATCGTGTGGGGGAGGGGTTTTGGGGTGGACTACTCAGTGAATATGTTTCCCTGGGACGCATGTTGCTCCCAGGTTCGGATTGGCGCTGTGAAGGGTGCTGCCCTCCACGCGCCATGTTATCTTTGTTTTCCGGAGGTGATGGCTCACTTCCCGAGGTCTTTGCACCAACACTGCTGTGTCCCATGGGAAAGGTATCACAGTTTGTTGCTATCGTTCGGTCGGTGCAACGTTACATTGCATTCAGTTAATGGTTTCACGCTGTAAAAATCATTGAACAAAACCGTTCGGGCCAGAAGCAAATCACAGACTGTCTGTCACATCATGGATCAGCTGTCCTTAAGCAATGGATCATTTTTAAGTTAAAAAAAAAAGAGGACAAGACTTTGTCAGTGAATATTATTACCAACATAATTCACAAGCCACATACTTAATAAAATATTGTTAACCCTTCATTTTTTTCCTCAGAAATAAAGAAGTATATATATGATTATACTACATGTCTACCCGTACACGTTCATTTGACTAAAAACAAAATATTGATGTGAACGTCAGAACATACAATAGAATGAAAAGCTATAGATCTTGAACTGACAGCGTGTTGTTTCACTTTATGTGACAGGGTTAGAAGTAGTGTATGATAAATTATATATCCACACCATGATAATCACTGTCCCCATATCACAATCAGGATCGAGCTATAACACAGTGAACGGGTCCAAAACAATGGCGGATGAAACACGGCTCTGGATAACGTGCATGATTATGTATCATCCACCTGATGACATTTGTGTGTGATGATAACTGTGTATAAAAATGAGCTAGCGCAACACCCGCAACATGTTTGTTCCTGGTATTATCTGACCTTTAATACATGGTTTCACTCACGCGGTCACCATGTCAGTCAAGTTTCATCTTATCCACAAAATTCGGTCACTCCATCTCCGGGTTGTGTCTGAGCGATATGAGTTTGTTGAGGTCGTTTTTTGTTTTTTTCTTCCTGAATTTTTATATCACTCCGGACGGTTTTCAACATTGAAGCATGGAGACTTTTTTTTTTTTTTTTTAACTGACTACAACTTGCAGTCTGTCAAGGTAAATGATTTAATTGTGCATGCCCATTTATTTTCATTAGTGAAAGTTCAGTCATGACACGATCTAACAAGCGCACACACACACATTATTGGATTTCTACATTGTACTGTGGCGGGAGGCACAGGATAAACGTGTGTCGAGGTGGTGATGAAGATTGACTCGACGTCATCAGCGCATTGTCAGCCGGTTCACTGAGGACCTCAGCAGGAACGCCGCTATTACACCGGAAGCGCCGTGCATGGACGAGATCTCGACTGTCTGCGCGTTGTTCAAACTTCCGTCTCACTGTCTGGCACGTGTGTTGACAGTAAGGAGTAAACAGGACATCTGGAAAGAAAAAAAAGAAAAAAAAAAAAAGAAGAAAAGGTGTATTTGTCGGTTTTCAACAAACGAAACAAAACAACACAAGCACCTCCCTCGCCCTCCCCGCATACACACACACACACACACACACACACAGTGCACGGCCGACACACGCACAAACTCAGAGACACTGAGACAGACAGATACACACACACGCGCGTGCGCGCTCGCCGTGCGCACACAAACACAGACACGCGCATAGAGACAGACAGACACACAGTACATACACACGCGCGCGCTCACACACACACACACACACACACACACACACACACACACACACTGACTGACACGGAAAAAATATGTTCTGAGCACAGATGACAAACTCATAGAACAGAGATAGGAGTTCGGCCCGTCCCCGTTTGCAGTAAACGTTCCACACTGCACACATTTAGTGGGGGTAGGAAATTTTGCCGGAGCACCGTCTCGTTCTGATTGTTCACGAATGTGGTGCAGGTCAAATTCTTCGTCCCATCCGCGCACACAACGTGGAAAACACTCAGGCACTACATGTCA
>NC_134902.1:4337019-4349519 GCF_041734735.1 Babylonia areolata | reverse complement strand
AGGTTATTAATCTTGTATAGGAAGCTGATGGATTCGGTATCTTTTCTTTAATAATATTATCGGGGAATAATGTCCCTTACTTTTTAAAAAACAACAACTTTTCCTTCCATCGGTTATGAAATCGAGTCGACCCCATGCTGATGTTTCGAACAAACTCTCTCTGTGTGTGTGTGTGTGTGTGTGTGTGTGAGCTCAGTTGTGTATAGGGTGTGCCGCGCGTGTGCATGTGTGTGTGTGTGTGTGTGTGTGTGTGTGTGTATTTGCATGCGCTCGTGTGCACGGTGTCAGTGTGTGTGTGAAATGGGAGTAATATAGTATATTGAAACACAGTCAGAGCGAATCAAATACAGAAACTTAAAGACGAATACAAACTGAGAGAGACAGAAGCAGAGAAAGACAGATGAAGAACATTTCTCGCGGACAGCAAATTCTTCTGTGTTCCACTGTGTCAGCCGAGTGCACTTTTCAGCTCAGCGGTCAACTGTGTTCTCCGGAAAGGTCCGATTACTACCGAGATCATCCGAAGATACACGACCTTGACATCACTGAAATGTCACGTTGACCATGACATGAAAGAAATCTAACTTCTTACCACCGTGTGTTACTGCATTCAGTGTAGGTAAGTGGTTTGGAGAGAGGGAGGGAGAGAGAGCGAGCGTGTCTACTAAAGGATCTGGATAAGTAAATAGCAGGAAGCATATCTATGTCATGACGTCGAAGGGGTGGGTTGTGTTGAGTTGAAAAACATCGCGGTTCAGTGTGTTTGGTTTTAGAGAGCGTGTTTCGTCGTGTTGTGGACTTTGTTCTTTCGGCGCTGCCTGTTCACAGTGAAGCGCACATGACATTTTCGAGCTTTTGTGTGCAGAGTTTTTTTTTTGCAGAATAGATCAGTGGGCCTCGAAAACTGAAAGTTAAACGGTTTCGAAAAAAAGCATTCCCCATTCATTTTTGCTGGTGCATCATGACAGTGCAAGTTTCATTTGAAGGTGCGTAAGTGTCTAATTATGGTCTTCTGAGCTCTTTTCCTCTTATTTCTCGATTGACCGTACTTAATCTTAATTTTCATGGTGATTTTGCTGTTGGGATGCATATAATGTAGGCAGCTGCTGTGAAAGACAGATCGAGCTACGGATGTCACAGTTTGGACCCGCATTGTCTGTTAACAGTCATTGTAGAGGGGTATGAGGCAGTGCGCAACTTTCAGATTCAAAAACTTAACATGGTCATACTGCCCGGGACATGCAGGTGTTACGGGAAACGAGCGAGCTGACAGACTTGCTGGTAACGCAATAACAACGAGCGGCCTATATATCAAGGAAAATCGGGGATCCCGGCCAGAAAAGTCGAACAGTTCCAAAAAGAACAGATACCACCGGTCGCCTCAAAATAAATAAGTCTAGCATGAAAGGTAGAGCGCGATGCATTGCAAATCAAACGAATATCGGCATCATTTCCAAACCAACAGTGCGCAAATTTTTTCAAAACGGAACAAAGTCTCTGTGAGCTTTTCCAAATACAATAGACTGAGCCGGCAACACGCAAGACGCCATGTTCGTGGCATCAAAGATCTTTTTCCCACCCCTCTTGCGGCCAGTCAGTGGCACGGCCTCTGTGCATGTGTGCAAGTGTGTTTGTGTGCGTGTGTGCGTGCGCGAGTGTGTAAGTGTGCACATGTGTCAGGAGAGCTCAATGCACATGCGCGCGCGCGCGCGCGTGTGTGTGGTGTGTGTGTGTGTGTGTGTGTGTGTGTACTGTGGAAGCAACGGCATATTGGAACGTGCGAGTGTGCATATATATATATATATATATGTATGTATGTGTGTGGGGTGGGGGTAGGAGATATGGGCATATGTGTGTGTACTTGTACAAGCAAGTGTGTGTGTGTGTGTGTGTGCCTAGAAATGAGTGTCAGTGTGGAGGGGGGGTGGGGGGGGAGGAGGTGCAGGGTAATTTGTGTGTGTGTGTGTGTGTGTCGGGGCTTGTGTACGTTTATGTGTATTTAGTGTTTGTACTTTCATATCTGTGAAACTGCATGTTTGTTGCATATCTGTTATGCATGTGTGTGTGTGTGTGGTTGAATGTGTGTGCATGTTTTACATATATTTGTTTATTTGCTTATTTATCATCATTGTTGTCTTTTTATTTTATTTTCATTTATTGTTTGTTTTTTGTTTTTTTTGTTTTTTCATTTTATTTTATCTAATAAAAAAAATTATCATTTAAGTTTTTTTTTTCTCAAGGCCTGACAAAGTGCATTGGGTTACACTGCTGGTCAGGCATCTGCTTGGCAGATGTGGTGTAGCGTATATGGATTTGTCCAAACGCAGTGACGCCTCCTTGAGCTACTGATACTGATACTGTAAATGTGATGCACTTTTTGCTCTCAGTCCACCTTTTATAATCATTAAATTTTATGTGAGTGTGTGTGTGTTTGTGTGTATGTGTGCGAGTACATGTGTGTGTGTGTGTGCACGCATGTTTCATTTTAGTGTTTAAAAGCCTGTTTTAAAACGTCGGTTTTGACATTATACTTCACAACTGAGCATGTTTTACATAGAAAGGCTCTTTATAAATTGAATTGTTATTATTATTATTATTATTATTATTGACTTGCACCAAGGTGAGGACAGACAGGATGGACCAAGGAATGGCAGCAGCCTGCGCCTCGACTCCTCTGGCACCAGGCTTCGTGCTGTGGGCACCACTCCCCACCACCACCGCCACCACCACCACGGATGACGAGAGCAACAACTCCCCACCCTACACCTCCTCCTCCTCCCCGGTGCTGGTGGTGATGTTCACCTGGCTGTTCTGCTCGCCACGCAGTGCCGCACGCTACGTGGACCTGTACACCAGGCGGGGGTGGCACGTGCTGCACGTCTCCAGCCACCTTCTGCACTTCCTGTGGCCCCCCTCCTCCCACTCCTTCGCTCGGGAAATCGCCCGTGTCCTGAAGGAGAAGTGTGGGGACTATGGTCATGTCGTAGTACACGCCATGTCGATCGGCGCCTACAACTACACCACGTGTCGGATGTTGGCGCGGGAGGAGGAGCGCCACCCTGACCTGCGTGACTTTTTCTTCACAAAGCTGCGCGCTGTGGTGTTCGACAGCCTGACGATGGGGTCCCTGGACCACATGGTGCGAGGCGTCGCCGAGGGGTTGAGTCAGTGGTGGGTGGTCCAATCCGCCACGTGGTCCCTCGCCAGGCTGTACTTCTCCTAACTCACAGAACCACCGTGCAGGCTTTCAACGAAGGGGTGGAGTTCTTCCAGACGAACCCGGCGCCAGTGCCGACCTTGGTGTTTGGCTGTCGAAACGATCCGATGTGCGACGTGGAGGCACTGCAGCAGATGCTGTGTGGCTGGAGCAGCAGCGGCAGGGTGACCTTGACCTTTAGGGTGTGGGAGAGGTCAGGTCACTGTGCCAACCTGGTTCATCATGCAGAGGAGTACCGGCAGATTCTGGGCAAGTTTCTCCACTCCCTCAACTTGCCGCTCCCTGCTGGGGATGGGGGTGGTCATGGTGGGGACTGTCTTCTAGTCAGCAGTTTGTAGTTTCAAGTTTTTCTTCTTCTTCTTCTTCTGCTGCGTTCACTCGTATGCACACGAGTGGGCTTTTACATGTATGACCGTTTTTACCCCGCCACGTAGGCAGCCCAAACTTTATCTTTAACTTTATGGAAGACTAAAAATGGTCTGTGGCATTCCCTGTATCCTGAAGAACAAGTGGTGTGGAGACATGCGCCTGGCGGATAAAGCATCAGACAACAAGAGAGGCAAGGCCTTCAAGACTCACTTGTGATAAATTAAGTCCCCTAGCATTAATTACAGAGTAATTTCCCTTTTTTACTATCTGCACCAAAACGTTTGCAAAATAAATAAAAATTCCATGCTTAGCAAAAGAAGTTCCTGTTTGAACAAAAAATGATAATAATGACTGCTCTTGTTGTTGAGTCAGAATAAGAGGTCAAAGTGCCAAGTTTAGAGAATACAAAAAATATAAATATAACAGTAAATGCAGTTTGCATATAATTAGGCTTCTTTTTTAAAATTTTTTGTGCCCATCCCAGAGGTGCAATATTGTTTTAAACAAGATGACTGGAAAGAACTGAATTTTTCCTATTTTTATGCCAAATTTGGTGTCAACTGACAAAGTATTTGCAGAGAAAATGTCAATGTTAAAGTTTACCAAGAACACACAGACACACACACAGACAACCGAACACCGGGTTAAAACATACTCACATTGTTTACACAAGTGAGTCAAAAAAAGCCAGGGTGCCCCGTTCAATTAAAGCAACAACCAGATTTTTTTTCTCTCCCCCCCTCCCACCCCCACCCCTCCACACCTTGAACAGAGTGGTCCAGGTGCTAGCTTCTTAGATGAGAACCTGAGGCCTTTGTGTGCAGCAAGTATCTTTTGCATGTAAACGAGCCCATGGCAGTGGTGAAGAGCACAATCAGTTCAGTTCAGTTCTCTTTGATTATTGTATGTGTATGATTGTTAGGGCTGCGTGTGGGGTTTGCGTCAACTTGACACGTTTCCTAATTTCTGCCTTTGATGTACATGTATTCATACTGAAATGACTGATTGTCAAATATTGCTTAAACAACAAAATACAATAACTGAGTTTCTCTTATTGGTGATTATAATGCTTTCTATATTCGGCTTCAGTTTCTCAAGCAACATATTCAGTACAGGTTTTTTTTTAAAAAACAATACAGTTCAGTTAAGCACCATAAACTGAAGTACCAACACAGCGCAACACAACACAACGCATTTCAAACATTGAACGACTGTGTTCAGAAACCCTCCCTTTGTTATCTTCAGCTGATGCCGTGCAGAGTATATGTATGGATCTATCTGCATGCTGTGACACCTGGAAAAACGTGAAGACGGGCGCAATAGCTGAGTGGTTAAAGCGTTGGACTGTCAATCTGAGGGTCCCGGGTTTGAATCACGGTGACGGCGCCTGGTGGAGATTTTTACGATCTCCCAGGTCAACATATGTGCAGACCTGCTAGTGCCTGAACCCCCTTCGTGTGTATATGCAAGCAGAAGATCAAATACGCACGTTAAAGATCCTGTAATCCATGTCAGCGTTTGGTGGGTTATGGAAACAAGAACATACCCAGCATGCACACCCCCGAAAACGGAGTATGGCTGCCTACATGGCAGGGTAAAAACGGTCATACATGTAAAAGCCCACTCGTGTGCATACCACTTGTTCTTCAGGGTACAGACCATTTTTAGTCTTCCATTGTTTAAGATAAAGTTTGGGCATTTCTGTTGTAGTGCTGTTCCTGCAGCAAAAAAAAAGAAAAAAAAAAAAAAAAAGAAAAAAAAAAAAGGAATTAAAGATGAGATTTTTTAACACATGTACACATACCACACCACATTGCACCACACCACACAGCTACACACATACACATGCACATCCCCCCTCCCCCCCCCTCCCCCACTCCTCCCACACACATGTATATACAGAACCGTGCAATAATGAACACAGAGAAACAGGTGAGGTCAAAGAGAGATGAGACACAGTGTTACTTACACCAGCTCAGTGACTGCTAAGCTATTATTGTCATAAGTAGGGGGCTTAGCAGGCGGTGTCGCAAGCGCATCAATTTCAGAACAGTCACAACTGAACACCTCCACAGTGACTCGGCAGCACTCTGTGATATAAAAACATGTCTTGTCTCTTCTCTCAGTGTGTGTGTGTGTGTGTGTGGTGGTTGAACAGGAGTTAAACACAAAAAAAGTTAACGGTTGTACTGTTAATCACTTTGTTACTGTGCGCGGGGTGTGGTGTGTGCATTGTCCTTTTGTGTAGTCTCGGGTGTTGCTGGAGGTTGGTGTGGGCCGCTGCACAAAGGAGTCATCTACTTCAGATCATTGATGCTGAAAGGACAACAATGTTTACATGATGACTCATGTGACCTCATTTAAGTAAATGATGTATTACATGGTTATGACGGTAGAACTTATGATTTAAAAAAGATGTTCTATATATATATATATATATATATATATATATATAACGTATGCGAAAAAAGCTCAACGATTGTTTAATTTTTCTTGTTGGAAAAGGCTTTCTGTGTAATTTATTTCATGCAGCCAAGACAATTTGGTTAAACTTAAGTAATGTTGCAAAGATGAGCAACGTAGGCTGATCTATCCTGAGGTTTAATACCAGAAAAATACCATCATCACTTATGTTGTGTTTCACATAGTTTGTATTCTGTTTCTGATAGTTATATTATTTTAATTGCCTATGTTTATAATCTTGGTGTAAAATACTATTGCCGTTATATAATAACCTCCACTGATGCCCCAAGTGGGGTGAAAGGATTAAATCTTCTTGATTCTTGTGATATCAGAGTTGTCTTCATTAAAGATCGTTAGCCAGTTTTAGAGCCTCTTTTTGTTGCCATTCTCTATGCATAAGTATGCAGGCACTGTGCCTGTGTTGTGTGTACTGACATATGTGTGCACGAGAGAGGAAGGGAGAGCTATCTGTGTATGCCGGAGCACATGTGTGTGGGCATGCTAATGTCTTTTCTGCTTTTTGTCTATTGTATTGTAAAGTGAGAGAGAGAGAGAGACTTGAGCGCTGAACAGCTCGATGTGATGCGGTTGCAGTCAAATCTGATTAATATTCACACACACACACACACACACACACACACACAAATAGCGTAATCACACACAACCACAATAAAATAAACATATAATTGACGCGCAACTCTAAATACTGCCAGGAACATTCTCTGTCAAGAAGCCAATAAGAGGAAGGAAAACTCGAACTGTGTCAGAACAGATACTCGTATAAAATATTTTTTTTTTCTTTTTTTTTTTTTTTTTTTTTCCTTTTTTTTTTTTTTTTTTTTTTTTTTCCATCATCGCAAAGTTGTGGACCGCTGTGCTTGGCCCAATCCTCTCATAGCTCGGTTTAAACCAGTGCGCTGTTTGCCGATGCGCAACCACTGCAGCCAACGAAATAGTGCTGTAATATATAAATATGATTTTTGCGCCACCACAAGAAAATAAAGATGCGACTGCAAACAGGGGGTCGGTGTCACTGATCTAAAAATAGTTGATCTATATTTAGATCAGTTGGGTTGGGGTGTCTGTGTGACAGGCGGAAAGACGGGTTGAGAGAAATCGGGATTCTCGCTGGCTCAGAGGTAAGTGGACAAATAGTCGAGGGGAGAGAATTTTGTGTCCTTTGAAGAAAGTTGGGATCCACGGCAGCTCAAAGGTACTGTAAACACTAAAAGTTCCCGCTTAAAAGTTCTGCTTGGAATAAATGGTTTTGTTTTTCTCGTATATGTTTTCAGTTTTGTGATAGAAAATATGTTCAGGAAGTAACTTGTTCGCCGCTTGACTGAAGAAAGATTTCGTTTCCAAATCTATTAGCTGCAAATACGTCCACAAGTTGTTCAATGTACACTTTCAAGACTTGAAGGCAGGTTTTGTCCAAGTAAAAATGATTCGTATGACATTTGCATACCTGACAGAAATGAAATTAAGCATTTTCTTTTACACGATTAACATTACTTTTTAGTTGTTGTGTGTTGGAGTTGCCGGGGTTTGCTTCTTTTTTTTAAAAAAATTATTATTATTATTATTATTTTTTTAATACGTTATAACTGATGAAGCTATACTGACATTTTTGACTCACTTGTGTAAACAAAGTGAGTATGTTTTAACCTGGTGTTCGGTTGTCTCTGTGTGTGTGTGTGTGTGTGTGTGTGTCTGTGTGTCCGTGGTAAACTTTAACATTGACATTTTCTCTGCAAATACTTTGTCAGTTGACACCAAATTAGGCATAAAAATAGGAAAAATTCAGTCCTTTCCAGTCATCTTGTTTAAAACAATATTGCACCTCTGGGGTGGGCACACAAAAAAATAAAAAATGAAGCCTAATTATATGCAAACTGCATTTACTGTTATATTTATATTTTTTTTGTATTCTCTAAACTTGGCACTTTGACCTCTTATTCTGACTCAACAACAAGGAGTCATCATTTTTTGTTCAAACAGGAACTTCTTTTGCTAAGCATGGAATTTTTATTTATTTTGCAAACGTTTTGGTGCAGATAGTAAAAAAGGGAAATTACTCTAATTAATGCTAGGGGACTTAATTTATCACAAGTGAGTCTTGAAGGCCTTGCCTCTGTTGTCTTGTGTATATTTTAGGCAAACGAAGTCCTTACTTTAAAATGTCTGAGAAAAACAGTCACCACCACTGTGTCGGTGAGTAGTCAAGGTAGTGTGTGCTGCATGCAGGGGGATGATGAATTTCAGTGACAGACAGAAGAGCAGCTTGATGGCATGTGTTTGCGAGTCTGTTGTGCAGAATCGGATTGATGTGTGCTTACGTTCAGTTCTCTCTCACACACACACACACAGGGGAGAGAGAGAGAAAATTCGACTTTCAAGACTCAGTTCAAATTCTTTGCTGTTTATTCCATATCCATGAACAATCTGACCGGCATAAAGAAACACGCACACACCTATCAACCTATAGTTCACACACGGTACATATTCTGATGCTGCTATCGCGATTTTAGGACGGTCGGAGAAGGACACTTCACAAACCGACAGGAACGTGGGAGTTACAACACTGAATAGTCATGAAGTGGGTTTTGATGAATGTATCTATCTTAAAAAAAAAAAAAAGAAAAAAAAAGTTATCACAAGATGTTAATCGAGGCTGTCGTTCGAACACACGCACACAAAAAAATGTGCCAATTCGTCTGAGAACGATTGAAACTTAAGGCCGCTTGAAAAAAAGTGAAAATACGAGGGTATTTCGGGGGAAAAAAAAACTAAGATCGGCCACAGACAAGCCGCAGCATTCTTAACATGCTCAGCGAAAACGTAACCCAAAACACACACACGAATTAAAAAAAAACAAAAAAACCCACCCCAAAACACCCACCTAAACATTCACTTTCAACATAGACAAATCCGTAGATACATGGATTTCTGGTTTGAAACCCCCGACACTGAAAAAAAACTGAAAAAACAAAGTAGAAGAAGAAGAAGAAAAGAGCCATGACCAAGTCCTCTTCAATCGCAAATTAATACCATCACTCGAACTGTATGTGTACCTGTACCCCAGCCAAGTTTCCTCTTTTTTCTTTTTTTCTTTTTTTTTCCTTTTTTTTTTTACGAGGGGTAGAACCTGACCCGCACCCGACAAAGCCCGCTGCCTACCCGGTCCTTCCTGTACCGCACCACCCGGTTCATAGCCAGGTACACGTCATAGTTGACGGTGCTGTCGTGCTGCCCACGGAGGCCGAACAGCTTGTAGGAGTTGATGTACAGCACGTGAGACCCGTTATCGGCTTCGGCCAGTTCGTCGGCCACGTTCAGAGTGAGGGTGGTGTAGGGCTGCACGCCCACGTAGCCGCTCTGCCTGAACAGCTGCCCGTAGCTGCCGTTGGTCGAGGGATTGTCCCGCCCGTAGAAGTGGATCGTGTTGTCGACTGAATGTACCTCGGCATCGTATTTCTGGGTGCCGGCGTCTCCGGCTGTTTTTGGTGATAACAGCAACAATGATGTGCATTATATAGTTCTTACTCTGCGGCTCTAACCACACTTTAAAATAGGCCTATATCTAGAATGAATACGACGGGCATATCAATAAGGAGTCGCAGTATATACCTATCTATCTATCTATAGTGTGTGTGTGTGTGTGTGTGTGTGTGTGTGTGTGTGTATGCGTGCCGTGTGTGTGTGTCGTGTGTGTGTGTGTGTACGGTGAGTTTAAAACACACTGAGGTTTTATCAGTCTTAGTTCGTGAAAATGTCTACAAAACAATGAATTCAGTCGACGCCGGGACAGAAAGAAGAGGTTTGGAGTGAGGGTGAGATTGAGGAGGAGGGGGGGGGGATGGAGACTGAGGAGAGTGGTGGTGGTGGTGGTGGTTGGGGGGTAAGGGTGCCGGGGATGAAGTGGGGGAGGGGGGGGGGGGTCAGGAGAGGTAGATGAAACTCGATGTTGAAACTCGATGTCACTCATTTCTTCATACAATTGAGCAATGCACATTCGCATGCGCCGGCGCGTGTACACCGGCCGGCACACACACACACACACACACACACACACACACACGGCACACACACACATACGGCACACACACACACACACACACACACACACACACACACACACGGCACACACACACACACACACACACACACACACACACACACACCCATACCATAGCCATTATTCGTAGCGGAATCGCCAACGTGGAAGGTCCAGCCTTTCGAGTACTCGAAAGTCATGTTGATTTCAGCGCGCTTGCGCTGCGCTTTATTGAAGGTCAGTTTCAGCACGCCCTGTCGGTCGCAGGTACACGGTTTCTTATTGGCTGTCAGCCTGGATAACCACGTGACACCAGCAGGCAGCGAAGAACTGACGCCACTTCTCAGATCGACATCCAAGACCGTGGTTGCAAGATAGGCTTTCGGACTGGTCTCCCTTGCCAAGTGTCTGATACCAGTGTCTTTTGCCGGCAGAAAACAACAACAATAACGATAATTATGACAATTGTAACAATAACAAGGACAACACAACGACGATGTTTATGACTTGTGATAATGATAATCATGTAGACAGGGTGCAATAATCCTAGACTTGGAGCTTGTGCGTTTACTGTAAAAGTTATACATAAATATACTGACGTGCGTTCAGGCACACACACACACACACACACACACACAGCATAAATTCCAGATTCATATTAGGCAACAACATAGTTGGCAGAACGGAAGAGTTTTTTTTGTTTTTTTTTAATATATATATATATATATATATATATATATATATATATATATATATATATATATATTTCTTCTTCAATTTATTAAATAGATGTTTCAACCCGGATCTAACTAACGAATCAACATGATGAACAGGGAATGGCAGTTTGTTCTACAGCCTATTTGCAACTTGAACTCTGCCGTGGCATGAACTGAAAACGCACTGACGAGACACACTGGCCACGTCAATACCAACCGACTGCCGCGGAGAATTCACTGACAGAGCACCGGCGTCAGTGAACGCATATCCGGACCCACGTGCAAGTTCGCTCAGTTTTCCATAACAGGCGATGACAGATGTCTCCTTGTTTTATAACTCAACACCCTCGCTCCGGGAGAAACCCACTTCACAGCTCAGAGAGAGAGGGAGAGGGGGGGGGGGGACGAAATTTTATTTAACCTAGGAAATGAGATTAAGCAATTGACATGCTTTTTTTTTTTTTCTTCTTCACCCTAACCCACCTCTCGGGCATAAACACACACACACGAATAACGCAGCCGCGCCACACACAACCACAATAATAGATAAGTGAAAGATAACCGTAAAATTCAGCAGGAGCACACACAGAGAACACACACACACACACGCACACACACACATCCATGAATAGCATAGCCACACACAACCACAATAAAATAAATTGGTGCAAGGTAACCGTAAAATTCAGCAGGAGCGCGCGCGCGCGCACACACACACACACACAAACCACGATAAAATAAAAAAGTGAAAGATAACCGTAAAATTCATCAGGAGCACACACACACGCACACACACGTGCGCGCGCACGCGCACACACACACACTGACACACACACATGAATGGCGCAGCCACACATAACCACAATAAATAAATGAAAGATAACTTTAAAATTCAGCAGGAGCACACACACACGAAGATTTACTAAAAGAATCATTGGCTTTGCTGATATGGACTGTGAAAGTAGGTTGCAAGCACTTAAGTTACCTAGTTTAGAATATAGAAGACTGCGTGGTGATTTAATAGAGATGTATAAAATGACACATGGATTATATGACAACAGAACTATAAACTCTTTGTTTACATTGAATGAGAACAGTGCCACAAGAGGCCATTCCTACAAACTATTAAAAGTTTCAGTTAAAACTTCCAGATTTGCACATTTCTTTACTAACAGAGTAACAAATGTTTGGAACAATTTGTCACAAGATGTTGTTTCCGCAGGAACAGTGAATACATTTAAAAATTATCTTGATATTCATTTGAAAAATTTTAAATACAAAACTCATTTACATATTTATTGATTTTTCAAGCATTGCGCACTGAATGTTGAAAAATGCATCAGACATATGTGGGGACTCTCTTTTTCTTCCCCACTTCAAGCGGGCAAAAGGCCTTGTCAGGCCTGCACGCCTTGATGTTGATATGATATTGACATGATATGAATTAATCCGTCAGTCAGTCGTCAGTTCGACCAGTCACTCTCACGGCTGTCTCTATCTCTCTCACTCATCACTCAAGGCTTGACTAAGCACGTCTAGGTTATGCTGCTGGCCAGGCATCTGCCAAGTAGATGTGGTGCAGCGTATAATATCTGATAATATATGGGTTTGTCCGAACGCAGTGACGCTTCCTTGAGAAACTGAAACTGAAACTGGAACTTAATTGGCGACTGATGTGTTG
>NC_134902.1:4294519-4332019 GCF_041734735.1 Babylonia areolata | reverse complement strand
TGGGGTGAAACGCTGTTAACGTCTTCTCTTTCGCCGTTCGTGTGGAGAGAGTTAACTTTTAGCTTCAGATGAAGGAGCCAGTCAGTGTCAGCATTTATTAGCTGTACAAAAGGCACCGCTTAGAAAATAGAATAAATGAATTAAAAAACAAACAAACAAAAAACAAACAAAAAAAAGACTAAAGGAAAAGAAAGCTGACGTTTCCCTGACGGTGTGCAGAAAAGGAAGGGGCGGAGGTGGAGGCAGCCATGAACGCCATGGGGCCAGGGGAGGCCACCTTTGTCAAGTGCGACATGTCCCAGGAGGACCAGATCAAGGTGGGTAGCCCAGGGGATGACCTGCCGGCAATTTCAGCTTCAGTTTCAGCCACAGTACTCTGGTTTCAGCTTCAGTTTCAGCTACAGTACTCTAGTTTCAGCTTCAGTTTCAGCCTCAACACTTTAGTCTCAGTTTTACTAGTTTCAGCTTCAGCCGTAGTTTTTCTTTCCTTTCCAGCTTTAGTTTCAGTTTCAGCTCCAGTGCTTTTAGTTTCAGCTTCAGTTTCAGCCTCAGTGCTTTGGTTTCAGTTTCAGCTTTAGTCTCAGCTCCAGTGTTTCAGTTTCAGTTTCAGCCTCAGTACATTAGTTTCAGCTCCAGCTTCAGCTTCAGTTTTAGTTTCAAGGAGGCTGTCAGAGTGTGTGGCATGTTGGACTGGTGGTAACACGTCCACCTCTGAGGCGAGAGAATCTGAGCACGCCAGTTTGAATCCCACAGCTGCCAATATTGTCCCCCCCTCCACTTGACCTTGAGCGGTGGTCTGGATGTTAATCATTCGGATGAGATGATAAACTGAGGTCGACGGGTGCAATAGCCGAGTGGTTAAAGCGTTGGACTTTCAATCTGAGGGTCCACGGTGACGGCGCCTGGTGGGTAAAGGGTGTAGATGTTTACGATCTCCCAGGTCAACATATGTGCAGACCTGCTAGTGCCTGAACCCCCTTCGTGTGTATATGCAAGCAGAACATCAAATAAGCACGTTAAAGATCCTGTAATCCATGTCAGCGTTCGGAAACAAGAACATACCCAGCATACACCCCCCCGAAAACGGAGTATGGCTGCCTACATGGATGGGTAAAAACAGTCATACACATAAAAGCCCACTCGTGTACATATGAGTGAACGCAGAAGAAGAAGAAGAAGATAAACTGAGGTCCCTGTGTGCAGCATGCACTTAGCTCATGTAAAAGAACCCATGGCAACAAAAGGTTGTCCCTTGGCAAAATTATGTGGAAGAACCCACTTTGATAGCAAAACAAATAGAATTAAAGGCAGGAAAAAATAGAGAAATAAGGGCAGCGCTCTCAGTGTAGCGATGTACTCTCCCTCGGGAGAGCGGCCCTGATTTCACACAGAGAAATCTGTTGTGACAAAAGACAGTACAATACAATACAATACAATACAATAAAATACAAAGTGTATAAACTGATCCATGTATGCTACACCGCATTTGCTGTCGTGAAAAAGTAAAGGTGCAAAACAGATGCCTGACGTGTTTAATCCACACACACACACACATAGGCATGCACACACGCACGCACGCACGCACGCACGCACGCACGCACACACACACATACACACACACACATGCCTACACAACCCATACACACAGATACACATATCCGTCTAAAATCACTTCAGTGAATAAACATTAGATTAATGACTAACTGGATACACTCATATGCATGAGAACCCTGCTTAATATGGATACTTATATAGCGCCTATCCTCGGTCGGAGACCAAGCTCTAAGCGCTTTACAAACACGGGGTCATTTGCACAACAGGCTGCCTACCTGGGTATAGCCGACTGACGGCTGTGATTGGGCGCTCATCATTCGTTTCCTTTGTCATTCAGTCAGATTTCAGGCAAGCACACATACACACTCAGATAGACGTGTAACATTTTACGTGTATAACCGTTTTGTTTATTTACCTCGCTATGTAGGCTGCTGTATTAACTTACGAATAAACAGAAAATACTGATACAGCCTCCTCCTCTTCCTTCATCATCATCAGTATAAACAAAACTGTCTCAAAATCTGTGACCTTTCATGCCCTGCTCTCATGGTGACCTCAGTTTCGATACCCATCCACTTCTGTGCTTGGGGTGAGTCATGTCAATGTCTTCAGTGTCTGCAGATTAGTGGGGGGTTGTTGTTTGAGGAACGTGGTGGCGGTCTCCACTCTGGGAGGGACGCTCACTCAGTCTGGCTCCGCGACTAAGCCATTATTGTCGTTAGTAGGGGGCTTAGTAGGTGGTGTCCTAAGTACATTAAATCAGAACAGGCACTACTGAACACCACCGAAGTGACTCAGCAGCAGTGCAGGGTCTCCTCTGGTGTGTGGCCTCCTGGCGACCTAACATCGATGGTTCCCCGTGGACTGCTGACGCTGGAACTGTGACGGACGAACCTGAGTGTGGCTGTGTATGGGGGGATCTAAATGAGCGGCGCTGGAGAAATGCCACTGAAATGGTGCATATGATGGGGCAGCTAAAAAAAAAAAAATTTACCCCCCCCCCCCAAAAAAAATACTGATACTTCTTCTTCTTCTTCTGCATTCACTCGTATGCACACGAGTGGGCTTTTACGTGTATGACCGTTTTTACCCTGCCATGTAGGCAGCCGTACTCCATTTTCGTGGGTGTACATGCTGGGTATGTTCTTGATTCCATAACCCACTGAACGCTGACATGGATTACAGGATCTTTAACGTGCGCATTTGATGTTCTGCTTGCATACGCACACGAAGGGGGTTCAGGCACTAGCAGGTCTGCACATATGATGACCTGGAAGATTGGAAAAATCTCCACCCTTTACCCACCAGGTGCCGTCACCGTGATTCGAACCCGGGACCCTCAGATTGACAGTCCAACGCTTTAACCACTTGGCTATTGCGCCCGTCGACTGATACAGCATTTTGCACGACTTGGACAAAAGTCATTGATATGTGAAGAGTTAAATGACAGAGAGAATAAGAAAAGCATCGAAGAGTTTGTAGGTTTCTTTGTTGTTGTTTCCCATCCCCCCAACCCCCCTCCCCCAGGTTAAGATGATTGATTGCTGAAGAAAAATAATCAAAAGGTGGATGGTTTAAGGTAATGTGTTGATTTACAGAATCTGATCGATGTGACCGTAGCCAAGTATGGACGCATTGACTGTCTGATCAACAATGCTGGCATCCGTAAGTATTGCCATTGCATGCTCATCATTCGTTTCCTTTGCCATTCAATCAGATTTCAGGCATGCACACATACACACTGAGACAAACATGCAACATTAAACATTTTACGTGTATGACCGTTTTGCTTATTTACCCCGCCATGTAGGCAGCCATACTCCGCTTTTGGGGTGTGTGCATGCTGGGTATGTTCTGGTTTCCATAACCCACCGAGCACTGATATGGATTACAGGATCTTTGATGTGCGTATTTGATCTTCTGCTTGCGTATACACATGAAGGGGGTTGAGGCACTAGCAGGTCTGCACATATGTTGACGTTGGAGATTGGAAAAATCTCCACCCTTTACCCACCAGGCGTCGTTACGGAGATTCGAACCTGGGACCCTCAGATTGAAAGTCCAGTGCTTTAACCACTCAGCTATTGCGCGTGTAGCTGTTTTATGGGTAACATGTAGCTGTTAGTGTGTGGTTTGTAGCAGTTGGTGTGTAATGTGTAGCAGTTGGTGTGTAATGTGTAGCTGTCAGTGTGTAGTGTGTAAAGTGCTACAGGTGTGTGTGTGTGTTGTGATGAATGATCTTTGTGTACTCCACAGACCCACCCCACAAGCCGATCGATGATTTCACCACAGACGATGTGCGGGAACTGATGAACATCAACTTCGTCAGTTACTTTGCTGCCAGCAAGGTGTGTGTGTGTGTGTGTGTTGTGTGTGTGTGTGTGTGTGTGTGTGTGTGTGTGTGTGTGTGAAGGGGTTGTGTTTCTTGTGTGAGGGGGTGGGGTTGTGTGTGTGAGTGTGGGGTGGGGAGGGCAGGTTGTGTTTGTGTTTGCATGGCAGTGTGTGTGTGTGTGTGTGTGTGTTGGGTGTGGTTGTGTGTGTGGGGGGAGGCAGGTTGTGTTTGCTTACATGTCAGTGTATGTGTGTGTTGGGTGTGTGTTTGTGGTTGTAAATGGGGGCAAGGGTGGTTTTGTTTGCATGTCAGTGTACATGAGGAGTGATGGCCTAGAGGTAATGCATCCGCCTAGGAAGCGAGAGAATCTGAGTGCGCTGGTTCGAATCACGGCTCAGCCGCCGATATTTTCTCCCCCTCCACTAGACCTTGAGTGGTGGTCTGGACGCTAGTCATTCGGATGAAACGATAAACCGAGGTCCCGTGTGCAACATGCACTTAGCACACGTAAAAGAAACCACGGCAACAAAAGGGCTATTCCTGGCAAAATTCTGTAGAAAAATCCACTTCAATAGGAAAAACAAACAAAACTGCATGCTGGAAAAAATACAAAAAAAATGGGTGGCGCTGTAGTGTAGCGACGCGCTCTCCCTGGGGAGAGCAGCCCGAATTTCACACAGAGAAATCTGTTGTGATAAAAAGAAATACAAATACAAATGTATGCGTGTGTTGAGTGTGTGCATGTGGGTGGTAGTGGTAGTGTTTGTGTGGCTCTGTGTGTATGTGTGATGTCAGTGTGTGTGTGTGTATAGGGCAAGGCAATTGTATTTGTATTTCTTTTTATCACAACAGATTCCTCTTGTGTGAAATTCGGGCTGCTCTCCCCTGGGGGAGCGCGTCGCTACACTACAGCGCCACCCATTTTTTTAGAATATTTTTTCCTGCGTGGAGTTTTATTTGTTGCCGTGGATTCTTTTACGTGCGCTAAGTGCATGCTGCACACGGGACCTTGGTTTATCAACCTCATCTGAATGGGTTTCCGTGAGTGTGTGTGTGTGTGTGTGTGTGTGTGCGTGTGTGAGTATCTGTGTGTGTCAGTATGTGTGTGCATGTTTGGTTGTATGTGTCAGTGTGTGTGTGAAAGAGAAACGGAGGGAGAGTTATATTGTTTCTGTTGCCCACTGCCTGTCAGTATTGCCACTCTGTACCTTTGAGTTGAGAGAGAGAGAGAGAGATGAGAAAGAGAGAGAGAGATATTGATTTACTGATTGAGAGAATGGGCGTGTAGAGAGAGGGGGAGAGAGAGAGAGAGAGAGGAAGAAAACGAGAGAGCAAAGGAGAGAGAGAGAGAGAGAGAGAGATATTGATTTACTGATTGAGAGAACAGGCGTGTAGAGAGAGGGAGAGAGAGAGGGGGAGAAAACGAGAGAGCAAAGGAGAGAGAGATTGAGAGAGAGACAGAGAGAGAGAGAGAGATATTGATTTACTGATTGAGAGAACGGGCGTGTAGAGAGAGGGAGAGAGAGGGAGAAAACGAGAGAGCAAAGGAGAGAGAGAGAGAGAGATTGATTTACTGATTGAGAGAATGGGCGTGTAGAGAGAGGGAGAGAGAGAGAGAGGGAGAAAACGAGAGAGCAAAGGGGAGAGAGAGAGAGAGAGAGACTGATTTACTGATTGAGAGAACAGGTGTGTAGAGAGAGGGAGAGAGAGAGAGGGAGAAAACGAGAGAGCAAAGGAGAGAGATTGAGAGAGAGAGAGAGAGAGAGAGATTGATTTACTGATTGAGAGAACAGCTGTGTAGAGAGAGGGAGAGAGAGAGAGGGAGAAAACGAGAGAGCAAAGGAGAGAGAGAGATTGAGAGAGAGAGAGAGAGATTGATTTACTGATTGAGAGAACAGGTGTGTAGAGAGAGGGAGAGAGGGAGAAAACGAGAGAGAGAGAGGAAGAGGGAGTGAGGGATGGGAGTGGGGGCAGGGTGGGGGAGAGACAGAGACAGAATATTGATTAATTGAGAATTTTTAATTTTCAAGGATAATAGATAAAACAGTTGTGTGCTTCTTTCATCCGTTCCCCACAGGATATAGGGTCTATACTACATGATAATACAAGGGAGAGAAGTCTGAAGTCTGAATGGTTTATTGTTTAGGCCTTTCTGCCCGTGACAACAGGGGTAAGGGGGTAGGGGGGGGGGACTTCCATGTGGAGTGATGGCCTAGAGGTAACACTTCCACCTAGGAAGCGAGAGAATCTGAGCACGCTGGTTCGAATCACGGCTCAGCCGCCGATATTTTCTCCCCCTCCACTAGACCTTGAGTGGTGGTCTGGATGCTAGTCATTCGGATGAGACGATAAACCGAGCAATCACTTAGCGCACGTAAAAGAACCCACGGCAACAAAAGGGTTGTTCCTGGCAAAATTCTGTAGAAAAATCCACGTCAATAGGAAAAACAAATAAAACTGCAAGCAGGAAAAATACAAAAAATGGGTGGCGCTGTAGTATCGCGACGCGCTCTCCCTGGGGAGAGCAGCCCGAATTTCACACAGAGAAATCTGTTGTGATAAAAAGAAATACAAAATACAAATACAAATACAACATCCATTATAAAGAACAGCGTCAATATATGAACAGCAAACAAAGGGTAGAAAAGAGAGAAAGGACAGACAGAGTGAGGCACAGAGAGAGAGAGAGAGAGAGAGATGGACAGAGAGAAGAAGAAAAAGATGATAGATGGGCAGATTGGTGTGTAATCATGCGTCATTAACTAAAGATAGACTTGTTTCTATGGGTGAAGGCTTTGGACAAGAACAGAGAGAGTGGAATGCATGTCTTCACATCTGCAAACAACAGTGACAATTTAAATGCATTGGGGCGCACATGATACTTCTTCGGTATATACTGCTCTCAGAGATTTTTGTATTCTGGGCATGTCAAAATGGAGTTCTTGTTCATCTTTACAGAATAGGCAACACATAATTTCACGCTTTTTTGAATATCTCAATCAGTGTGGTTTCAATGGGGATACACCAAGTCTGACTCTTGTGAGAACTTTTCTTAAAACAGGGTTCTTGATTATGTTTAGATATTGCGGGGCGTTGTGTAGTTGTCTGAAAATACAAGAAAGAGAGAGAGAGAGAGAGAGAAATTCTTTATTTTGAGGATAATAGATAAGCACTGGTGTGCTTTTTTACATCCAGTCCCCAACAACATATATTTTCATGCTTTTTTGAATATCTCAATCTATGCGGTTTCAGTGGGGATACACCAAGTCTGACTCTTGTGAGTACTTTTCTTAAAACAAGGTTCTTGATTATGTTTAGATATTGCGGGGCGTTGTGTAGTTGTCTGAAAATACAAGAGAGAGAGAGAGAGAGAGGACATAGGTGGGTGGACTTGGAAAAAGAAGAAAGCTAATGGTAATCTCTCTCTCTCTCTCCCTCTCCCTCCCCCATTACATTACTCCTTAGGTGATGTTCACTTTCCAGTGTGTTATTATTGTTGCTACTATGTTAGTATTAGTATTATCATTAATATTTTCATTGTTGTTGTTAGTGGTAGTTGCGGTAATAGTAGTTTGGGTTTTTTTTGTGTTTTTGTTGTTGTTGTTTTTCTTGTTTAGTTTAGTTTTGTCATGCACTTCAACCTTCTTTTCATTGTCAAATAATGTGTGTATTTTCACCATTGCGTTTGTGTATTGCTTGTTACATATGAACGAGCACGATATAAGCTCATGCTTGTTGTTGCTCAAGTCTTCTTAATTGAACGCTGTATTGCACCTTGTTTCTTGATATTAAAAATGTTTAAACCAGTGGTGGAGGGGTTGGGAGGTGTGGCTGAGGAGGCAGCTGTCATACAGCCAATACATGTTATGTAAAGTGCATGTCACGTCACTCGAGCCAATCTGACACAGGTTCATAATGTGTTGTTTTATTCGCTGTACACATTGCCACACTTTTTGTATGTTGTTTTGTACACAGTGCACATCTTTAATGTGTAGTTTTGTGCACTGTACGCATTGCAACGCCTCTGATGTGTAGTTTTGTGCGCAGTACACATTGCCACACCTGTAATATGTAGTTTTGTGCGCAGTACGCGTTGCCACACCTTTAATGTGTAGTTTTGTGCACAGTACGCATTGCCACACCTTTAATGTGTAGTTTTGTGCGCAGTATGCATTGCCACACCTTTAATGTGTAGTTTTGTGTGCAGTATGCGTTGCCACACCTTTAATGTGTAGTTTTGTACACAGTTCGCATTGCCACACCTTTAAAGTGTTGTTTTGTGTGTGCAGTACATATTACGACACCTTTAATGTGTAGTTTTGTGCTCACTACGCTTTGCCACACCTTTAATGTGTAGTTTTATGCGCAGTATGCTTTGCCACATCTGTAATGTGTAGTTTTGTGCGCAGTACACATTGCCAGGAAAAGACAGGACGTGTTAATTTCAGGAAACCCCATGTGGACACATGAAAATGCTACATATTTCATGTAACTTATGCAGATAATGTGCTGCTTTGTGTGCAGTATGTGTTGCCACACCTTTAATGTGTTGTTTTGTGTGCAGTACACATTACAGCACCTTTAATGTGTCGCTTTGTGCGTAGTACGCGTTGCCACACCTGCGGAAGACCCAGGGGAATATCATCAACGACGGCAGTCTGGTAGCTCACCTTGGTCAGATGTGGGCCGTATCCTACGTCGCCACGAAGGTCTGTGGATATGCTGCCGGCTTACCTCCCCTGTCTTATGTCATTGTCTTCTCTTGCGTGTGCACACACACACACACACAATTAAACAAAAGGCACAAAATATGCCCTACAGACACACACAACACACACACACAACACACACACAATTAAACAAAAGGCACAAAATATGCCCCCCCCCACACACACACACACACAAACACAAACACAAGCGTTTACACACACACAGTAATCACTGACCCACATATATTCCCAAAATTTCAATAGTGGAATATAATTAAAAAAACAAAAAAAATAATAAAAATAAAAAACTTGGGTGGGTAGGAGGACGCAGACAGCTATGCTTCGTCACATCCAAAGCCCAGTTTCAACATGCTGGTTTTCAACTTTGTTTTCAAAGAAGACGGTGTTGGTGAGTGACAGAGATCCAGAGGAAGAGAATTCCAGGCAGACGGTGCTTGACACTGAAAGGCCCTTTGGCCAAATGTCTTTGAAGAAGGCTTTGGGGATGAAAAAGAGCTTTTCTTCAGAAGGCCTTAGAGAATGGGAAGGGGTGTACGTAGAAAGGGAGAGACCCTTCAGAAGTGTTGATGAGCCAGTGTGCCAGTTTTGTAGTGAATTCTGAACTGGATGGGTAACCAGTGAAGTTGACATAAGAGTTAGTTGATCGATTTTTTTTTATGAAGACAGTGATAATAATGAAGAAGACATAAGAGTTTGTTGATTGATTAAAAATTTTTTTTTATGAAGATGATGATAATGATGACGATGTTCGAACAGGGAGCCATTGCATCAATGACGAGGGCACTTGCTGTTGACGAGGCCGCACACAATGTGCGAGTCAACATGTGAGTATCAGAACTGATGTTTTGTCAGTGTATGTTTATGCGAAATGTATGTTCTTGATATCTGTTTATTTTATGCCTTCTTTCCGTTGTCTTCTTTCCTGATCAGTTATCAGCATTCATTCTATGAACAGTGGAAACGACCACACTTTCTTGCAATCCCACGATTCCTCTCAAAGTGAGGGAAATCGTGGGGACGCCCCTCATGATTTCTCTCAATGTGATGGGAATTGTAGGGATGCCCCTCATGATTTCTCTCAAAGTGAGGGGAATTGTGGGGACGCCCCTCATGATTTTATCTCAGTGATGGGAATCGTGGGGACGCCCCTCATGATTTTATCTCAGTGATGGGAATCGTGAGGACGCCCCTCATGATTTTATCTCAGTGATGGGAATCGTGGGGACGCCCCTCATGATTTTATCTCAGTGATGGGAATTGTAGGGATGCCCCTCATGATTTCTCTCAAAGTGAGGGGAATTGTGGGGACGCCCCTCATGATTTCTCTCAGTGATGGGAATTGTAGGGATGCCCCTCATGATTTCTCTCAAAGTGAGGGGAATTGTGGGGACGCCCGTCATGATTTTATCTCAGTGATGGGAATCGTGGGGACGCCCCTCATGATTTCTCTCAATGTGATGGGAATTGTAGGGATGCCCCTCATGATTTCTCTCAAAGTGAGGGGAATTGTGGGGACGCCCCTCATGATTTCTCTCAATGTGATGGGAATTGTAGGGATGCCCCTCATGATTTCTCTCAAAGTGAGGGGAATCGTGAGGACGCCCCTCATGATTCCTCTCAAAGTGAGCAAAATCGTGGGATTGAGAGAAATCATGGGCTTAAAAGGAAGCTATCTATCATAATGATCTGGGAGAGGTGTTGCTAGCTTGAAGGGGATGCCCAGTCAAGGGCAGGAAGACGGTGACCGTTAAAAGAAGCGTTTTATCCTTTTCGGGTCAGAATGCCTCCGGTGGCTTTTAGTGAGGCAAGTTAGGTCTGGAACCACATAGACACATGAAAGGATTTACATTTTTACACAAGCATAATAGCTGCGTTAGTACCTTGTCATTGCGTCGATAGTTTAACGTTAGTCTTTAAGCACAGTCGGTGAAAGACAACATGTTTTGGTGCTTGGTCAGGTTTTCTCCGGGCAATGTGTGGACTCCACTGTGGGAGGATGCAGCGAAAACCACTGGTGACTTTGAAACTGCCATACAGGGTGGGAGAGATTGTCAGGTCTGTGCCCATTTTTACAAAGATGATGATGATAATGATGATGATGGTGTTGATAATAATGATAACGATAATAGTAATGATAATGATTATAATGTATATGATGATAATGATGATGATGAATGATGATGATGATGCTGATAATTATAATGATAATGATGATCATGATAATAATGATAATAATCATAATGATATTAATTATGATGATGATGGCAAGAAGCAGAAGAAGAAGGAGGAGGAGGAGGAGGAGGATGATAATACTACTACTACTGCTGCTGCTGCTGCTGCCGCTGCTAATACTTCTACTAGTTTGCAAGCTAGCTAGGCAGTGGTGGTGGTGGTAATAGGTGTAGTAGTAATAATGATAATCTTGTTCTGTATTCATGGGCTGTAACTCCCACATTCACTCATATGTACGGTGAGTTTTTTTTACATTTATGACTGTTTTTACGCCACCACGTAGGCCGCCATACTGTGTTTTGGGAGGCGTGCATGCAGGGTATGTTCTTGTTTCCATAACCCACCAAACACTGACATGGATTACAGGATCTTTAACGTGCGTATTTGATCTTCTGCTTGCCGTATACACACAGAGGGGGTTCAGGTACTAGCAGGTCTGTACATATGTTGGCCTAGAAGATTTGAAACAATCTCCACCCCTAACCCACCAGGTGCATTGAAACCAGGAATGGAATTCAGAATGATTGGGCAAGAATCTAGCACTCTAAGCATTCGGCTACCACACAGGGCATTATGAAGGTAATACTGATGCACTTCTAATAATGATGTGACTTTACGTAACGCTTAGCCTGCGGCTGTAAGTACATTTAACAAGACGTGTGTGTGTATGTTTGAGAGTGTGTATGCATTATTGTATGTATTGTTTCATGTGAGTCACTTAGTTCATTATATTGGGGGCTTATGCTGTATATGTACTATCTGTTATTATTATTATCATTTTATTATCACTATTATTATTATTAGTAGTAGTATCTTATTGTATTATTCTTTTCTGTCACAACAGAATTCTCTGTGTGAAATTCGGGCTGCTCTCCCCAGGGAGAGCGCGTCGCTACACTGCCTGCGATCTTTTATTTGTTTTTCCTACTGGAGTGCATTTTTCTACAGATTTTTTGCCAGGGACAACCCTTTTGATGCTGTGGGTTCTTTTACGTGTGGTAAGTGCATGCTGCACACGGGACCTTGGTTTATTGTCTCATCTGAATGACTAGCGTTCAGACTACCTCTTGCGGTCTTGTGGAGGGGGAGAAAATACTGGCGACTGTGCCGTGATTCGAACTAGTGTGCTCAGATTCTCTCGCTTCCTAGGCGGACGCATTACCTCTAGGCCAACACTGCATTATTATCTTTGCTGTGTTACCAGCTGCTGGGACGGTTCGGGACGATAGAGGAATGCGGTCTGGTGTGTATGTTCCTGGCTGCGGACGCCACATTCTGCACCGGCATCGATATACCCGTGTCTGGCGGAGCAGAGCTGAACTACGGCAACAAGAACATGCAAGGGAAGGAGAATCCCTTTAAGTAACCGACCGACCGACGGACGGGCGGGCAACTTGAACTCACTGGAAGGGTTCAGAACTTGGCAACTTCTCTTCAGCCTTGACCTTTTTACAGGTCGTGTCCTGTTTTAGTGACCTAGATTGTTGGACCTGTTTCAATTAAAAAAGTTTCACAAGTTTTTTGCGACGTAGTCATGTGGGAAATGACGTGCGTGATCAACGCTTCTAATCGAGGTTTAGGCATCGTGTGACAAAAAGTAACCCACGCTATAAACACGAACCAACACGTATCGTCTTTAGTCATGGTATTGTATATGTATGTGTATACACACACACACACACACACACACACACACATATATATATATATATATATATACTTTTTTTTTTTTTCCCCCTCTGCATGGTTTGCAGAGTGTAAACTGGGAGTTCAGCTCTCTGACTGGCCACACACTGAATAAACACGTCATGATTTTTCTGACCTAATAAGATGGCTGTATGTTAATGTAACGATTGAATCGGTGTCAAAATTAAGCACAGTAACCTCAAAATAGAGTTTAAAAAAAAAAAACTCTACTGAAAATGGGTTGGAACATCTACGAATGGTAATGTCATTTCATCTGTGCATGAAAATTGCTGTTGAAATAGGTCCCTAAATTTAAGATTCTAAAATAGGACTTTAGTCTTTCAACTTTTTTTTTTTTTCATGCAATTTACGCAATTTTGAAAAGTTGTTGCAGCATCTTGCCTTGCATCATGTATTACTTCCCCTTTGTTTTCATACGCAGCATCTTTGATGGCAATATACAAAGAAAAGTGCTTTCTTATTTATATGGAAGTTATTTGTTGGTTGTGTTCTTGTGATAATGGGTATTGTCGCCTTCATCTTATTATCCTGGATATTGCATAATGTAGCATTGTTGCATGTCGTTACGTTCATAGGACTCAGTTGTATTTATTGTGTCTGCTTGTTGACAGATATTGAACTGTTATTGCATATCAGTTATTGCAAAACAAGTTGATATTGTGTGCTCATACCGTTTGAAAGAGTTTTCTGTTTTGTGGATTCAGAGAGCGGGAATGTTTTAAAAACAGTCGTACATATTAGATTGAGTATCAGTAATATTAAAACATGTGATAATGTTTGTTTGTCTCGTGTGAGAAAGGTTTGTGGTCTGCTTCGAAAGCAGTCGTATCATTCGTTTTAGTTGTGAGTTTGATGACGTGGATGTATGGGAGGCCACTGCTGTAGATCTCCGCTGGTGAACGTCTGGGGCTAGCTTCCCTTTGATGCAGCCATTGTCTTTGACCTCTTTTCCCACTGTTTGTTCAGTTATCTTTCTTGCTAAAAAAACAAAAACAAAAACAAACAAAAAAAACAACCAAACTCTGTGGTCCAATTGAGAGTTGGTGAAGTGGTAATGCGTCCACCTAGAAAGAGAGAGAATCTGAACATATATAATGGAACCACACACTTGCCAGAATTTTCTCCCTCTCCACTAGACCTTGAATGGTGGTCTGGATGCCAGTCATTCGGATGAGAGGGTAAACTGAGGTCTCATGTTTAGCATGCGCCTAGCTCACATAAAAGAAACCATGGCAACAAGGGAGTTGTCCCTGGCAAAATTTTGTTGTAAAATCCACTGTGATATGAACGTTTGTGTGTGTGTGTGTGTGGAGGAGGAGGAGGAGGAATTTTGTTTTTGTTCTATTTTGAAGAAGACCTGTTTGCAAGTTGTAAGAAATTACCCATCATGGGGTTTTTGAAAAAAAAAAGAAGTTTTGTTTTTCTTTCAATGGATATACAAGATCTTTCTATTTGTGCTTCATACTGTGATCTGCAGCATATAAACTGGAGAGTGCAATACTTGTGCCTTATTGATGCTTTTGTCTTTGCATTGACAAAATTATATCCAGGAAGAAAGGTTTTTTTGTTTTTTTTTCAAGATTTATTTAACATCCTTTTACATTTGTGATATATTAGACAAAAAGAATGATTAGCCCCAGCACTCGGCTTATATCACAGATTGACATAAGTTTACATTTGGGCCAACAGCAAAGTGAGAGCTGTATTATCAATGGTTTCTCCAGTCAATGGGAAATCATTTACAGCTTAGCCTTTTGTGAAGGACTATGACTCTCAAACTAGGAGGCAAAATTGCACTGGCTCTTAGTGCTGCAGCCTTGTGGGCTAGTTGGCCTTTGGGAACCATCCCAACGCTGACTGTCCTAAAACCCTCTTGGCCGAGAGAGTGGGGATGTACTTGGGCAAGACACTCTCCACTATAAACAAATTCTAGCCCAAATAGTCGGAACAGCAGTTGCCTCCTCTGCTGTTCTGATGGTCATAGTCGGACACGACTGACTATCATATATACATACAGACAAAAAGAATGAACTCTTAGAATTGTCATGTTTTTGTGTTACCTCTCACACAACACACACACACACAGACAGACACAGGTCTGTTCCTTTTAGTTATTTTTTCCTCTAATCTATAAAGTTCAGTGGGACATAATTATGATGTACACATGATAGGCACACATGTTTTTGTTTCAATCGTTTGCCTTCTACTTACTTTTCCCTGCACTGTATTCTATTGTACTTATCTTTGATAATGATAATTGTTTATTTATCTGTTTGTTTATCATTTATCTATATTATTGTTATAGTTATTTATTTTATATTATCATTATCAGTAGTTTTTATTTAAAAAAACAAACAAACCCTTTTTCATAAAGACCAAAACACGTTGGGTTACGATGCTGGGCAGGCATCTGGTTAGAAGATGTGGTGTAACATGTATGGATTTGTCTGAATGTCTCTCCTTGAGAGACTTTACTGAGCTGCGATGAGAGTATTCCAGGCAGAAGGAAGCTGTCTATTGTGGTAGAGGTGTTGCTTGCATGACGAGAAAGCCAAGGCAGGAAGACAGTTTACACACTGTTTTATCCTTAAAGGGTCAGAATGCATCCGGTCGACTTGCCGGGCAGTTAGTTTCTGGAACTACATAGGCACATGAAAAGGTAACGTTTTTATACCAGCATAATAGCCTGTGTTAATTCCTCGTCTTTGCAAAATTCACACTTAAAGAATGAACAGTCCAAATCACATGACTGTGGTATCAGACCCCCCCATCGATCCACCAAAAAAAAACCCCAACAACCAAAAACAAAACAAAAAGTTATCAACTGGTTTCTTGTCAGTTTATCAGTGCTTGATAAATGTACATTGCATACGTGTGTGTGTGTGGAACAGTCAATAAATTGTACCTTCGATTAATATGGATCAGTTGCTTAGTGACTTGCTGAGACAAATGAGAGTGTAAGAGCGTGGCTGCATATGTGATGAGTATAGTTACATTGCAAGTTTTGGGGAGGGAGTGAAGGTATGAGATGGGAGATGTATGGTAGGGGAAAGGGAGACAGGGGAGGGGGTTGGGGGTGTGTGGGGGGTGTGTCTTTCAGTTTGTTCCCATCCACCCCCACACCCCTCCACCACCTACTTTCCTCACAGGGATCCTTAGATCTTTCAGTTGAATAGTGTCCCCAGCTTCTGGGAATTCGTGAACAATGTGATGCTTTTATGCTTGGTTTTTTTTTTTTCCCTTTATGATTTGTATGGTTGTGAATTGTATCCTTTTAGAAATTCAGTATCTGTATCACATTTATATTTTTATATATATATATATTTTTTCTAAGTATCTGTATTACTAGTTTGTGTGGTTGTGAACTGTCTTTTTGAAAATTATGTGTCTATATTACTAGTTTGTGTATACTGACATGTTTGCATATGCATTTTTCTTTCTTATCAGTATCTCTCTCTCTCTCTCTCTCTATATATATATATATAGAGAGAGAGAGAGAGAGAGAGAGAGAGATATGCTGTTTTGCAAAGGTTGTGGTTTGTTTTGTTGGTTTTGAAGTTTACTTTATAAAAGGCTTTTTTGTACATCCAGATTAGAAAGGTCTGTGCTTTGATGTTTATATATATATATATATATATATTTTTTTTTTTATTGGCTACAATTTTCACATGTTCTCAGAATAAAGTGTAAACAGACACGCCCGCTTTGTTTTTTGTTTTATTCTTTCATCGACTTGATGTTCTTTCTATTGCATTATGTGGATCATGTACTCACTGTTTATGTGAGGGTGTCGGTTGAAGGAAGTGTCAAAACATGAGGACTCATCCCATGATTAAGGTCTATGTCCTCCCTCCTCCCCTCCCCTGTGGGGATGCCAGGAGTCTTTCAGTACAAATAGCATCCCCGTCTTCTGGAAATTCTTTGCCAGAAATTTCCTCTTTTCTGTCACTCTCTTTGTTTCTGCCTTTTTTTTTTTTTCTATCTTCACTGTTGACTCCTTTTTCTGTCTTCCCAGTCCATTCCCCTTTCTTTTTTTCAAGCAAGCCTTGACACTTTTTTTTTCTCTTTCCGCAGTCTATGATTTACTATCTGTGCTGTTTTGCTCTGGCATTTTCATGTCTGCAGTTTAAAGCACAGGTGTATGTTTTGTAGAAACGCACTCAAAAGACGAGAGAAAATCACCTTGGGGAAAGTACTCTTCATGACACGAATAGAGTTGCAGTCGTTTCCCGTTGATCACTACTGACAACAGGTCTTTGAGGTAAGGGTGGTTGGGCGGGGGTGGGAGTGGGATGTGTGTGGGGAGGGGGGGGGGGGAAGGAGGGGGACAGTAAGAAGACAGATAGACTTGTAGGCCTATATGTTAAATTCCAAACCTATAACGGTGGAAAAGGAGTTAACGTCTCTGAATCTTTCAAGTGCAAAGCGCGTGTTGCGTCATTAACATACACAAGCTGCAAATGTGCGCGCATGAATGTGTGTGTGCACTGAAGCATGCACTCACTCGCGCTTGCACACACACACACACACACACACACACATTCACTGACACTCACTCACGCACACACATACTCATAACTTAACGCACACACACGAAGTCCTCTCTCTGTGATACTTTGTTCTTCAACAATTTTATTCCGCTTCACAAGAAGTACCGATTTGTGCCTGACAAATGTGTACATGTAACAGAATATAAATAACATCTTTCTAAGTCCACAGCACGCGAATCTGCGCGCATAATAATGTAACACAACGTCAGGCAGACTCTTATGTACATAACACTTTCAAAAGATGTTTGTATAAACCAACATGAATCATAGAAGTATGTATATAATATATTTATATATATATCATCAAGGCAATCAACGTCATCAACACCACAGTTAATTAAGACACCAACCTTTTCACGTTTCGTTTTGAAATACAAAAAAATAAGTATACAACACATTGTACACATTATCTGGGCATCATCACAACACAACACAAAATTGTTGATTAACTCACTCAGTACGGCCAGTCCTCTCTTCTCCTCTACACAGACCCCTCGGATGTCCAGTGGGTGTCTGAATGACCCAACCTTTAGCTTCCGTCGTCAGAATTGTGGTATTTTCTGTCAACATTCACCTCTTCAGTATAAGAGCCTTCCGCTTGCAATATTTTGATGATGGTATTTGGGGTGAAACGCTGTTAACGTCGTCCCTTTCGCCGTTCGTATGGAGAGAGTTAAATCACATCGCAGCTTGACACAGAAGCGGGCCTCGCGGGTGTACAATAATTTTTAACAGTCATGAGTTCTATCTGTTATTTCCCCGGAAACGAAAACAAATGGAGTTCAGTGTTCTTTTTCAGTGGTGCCTATGGAAACGATAGCACACAAACATACACATGAAACACTTGTGAGTAATCATTCAACACGTATGTGCCTTTTACAATGAATGTCACAGATGTCCAATGGTTTCAAATCCGCTAGCGAAGGTTATTATTATTATTATTATTTATATTTCTTTCTTTCTTTTCTTTTTGTGTGTATATATTTATTTATTTACAAAACCGTCACTGGTAAGAGATTTACAGCAGTTCTGTATTCATTCGATTGGTGCAAGCAGTTTGACTAGATATTGCTGCAAAGGAGAGACACAGAGAGAGAGAGAGAGAGAGAGAGAGAGAGAGAGAAATTCATGCGTCAAGGTTTTCCTCCTAGTGCACAAGGGGCGGTGATAAGATTTTATGTCACCAAAACTGTAACACTTAATTCCCTCAAGAATAGATAGGTACAGACAGAGAGAGGGGGAGGGAGACAAAGAGAGGGGGGAGGGAGACAGAGAGAGGGGGAGGGAGACAGGAAGGAGACAGAGAGAGAGAGAGGGGGGGGAGGGAGACAGGAAGGAGACAGAGAGAGAGAGGGGGGGGGAGGGAGACAGGAAGGAGACAGAGAGAGAGAGGGGGGAGGGAGACAGGAAGGAGACAGAGAGAGAGAGGGGGAGGGAGAGAGAGAGAGAGGGGGGGAGGGAGACAGGAAGGAGACAGAGAGAGAGAGAGAGGGGGAGGGAGACAGGAAGGAGACAGAGAGAGAGAGAGGGGGGGGGGAGGGAGACAGGAAGGAGACAGAGAGAGAGAGGGGGAGGGAGACAGAGAGAGAGAGAGAGAGAGGGGGAGGGAGACAAGAAGGAGACAGAGAGAGAGAGGGGGGGAGGGAGACAGGAAGGAGACAGAGAGAGAGGGGGGGGAGGGAGACAGGAAGGAGACAGAGAGAGAGAGAGAGGGGGAGGGAGACAGAGAGAGAGAGAGAGGGGGGAGGGAGACAGAGAGAGAGAGAGAGGGGGAGGGAGACAGAGAGAGGGGGAGGGAGACAGGAAGGAGACAGAGAGAGAGGGGGGGAGGGAGACAGGAAGGAGACAGAGAGAGAGAGAGGGGGAGGGAGACAGAGAGAGAGAGAGAGAGGGGGGAGGGAGACAGAGAGAGAGAGAGGGGGAGGGAGGGGGAAGGAGACAGAGAGAGGGGGAGGGAGACAGAGAGAGGGGGAGGGAGGGGGAGGGAGACAGAGAGAGGGGGAGGGAGACAGGAAGGAGACAGAGAGAGGGGGAGGGAGACAGAGAGAGGGGGAGGGATACAGGAAGGAGACAGAGAGAGGGGGAGGGAGACAGAGAGAGGGGGTGGGGGAGGGAGACAGAGAGAGCAGGGGAGCGGGGAGACAGGAGGGAGACAGAGAGAGCGGGGGGGGGGGGGGGGGGGGGCTGGGGCAGGGGAGACAGAAAGAGGGGGAGGGAGACAGAGAGAGCGGGAGGGAGACAGGAAGGAGACAGAGAGAGGGGAGGGAGACAGAGAGAGGGGGAAGGAGAGAGAGAGAGGGGGAAGGTGGACTGGGAGAGAGAGCGGGGCGAAACAGAGGCCGGAGGTTAGCTGGAGGAAGAACTCGAGGGAGAGAGAGAGGTGTGTGTGTGGGGGGGAGTGGGGGGGGGGAGGCGGCGTGCAGGAGATGCATGCAGACAGTACAGGGCGAGATAAATGAACGATTTTCTCCACTGACAAGAAGAAGAAAAAAGATTCGATCTTTTGAGGGAAAGTTACACGAACAAACTATAATATATACTGATTCTTGAAATGACTCATAAACACACACCTTTCCCTACTAGTATACGCATGCACATTAATACATACATGTGTGGGTGTGGGTGCGTGTGTGTGTGTGCGCGCGCGCATGCTAACTGATCAGTAGTATTTTCACTGAAATATTTCCAACCACTCCCGGATACACATCATTACTGTGTAGTGTTGTATTGTATCTTATTGTATTGCATTGCATTGTATTGGATTACTGGCAGCAACAAACGATTGAGTTATGCTACGTTCACACTTAGCCGAGCCAGCTGCTGATAGCCAGTTGCCGTCAGCCTGACACAACTCAGACACAGTCAGTTGCCGTCAGCTTCGGCGCTCTCCAGACGGAAGAAACCAATTCACGCTCACCAATATAATTATTGAAGAGTTCCGTCTCTTGGACCAGCCATTTGTGTGCTCGCGACCAATCAAAAGGAGGAGTTTGTATCATACTCCATGTTTGGTGTTACATATACTTACCTTGTCAAACTGATGCAAACTAGGCCCATCGGTTTGCTCTGCTTGGCCAAATTTCGCGCGGCTAACAGTGAAAAGACGAGCCGTCTTGCCCGGCCCGCTCTTAGCCTATCAAACGCCTCTAAAAGCTATAAGCGCTGAATCATTCCTTTGGATGATTGGTCGTCAGTGTGAACAGCGGCATGCATGGCAAGAAACTGCAAAATGACATGCGCACAATTCTCGAACAGCTGCTGTCAACAACTGGCTTAGTGTGAACGTTGCCCAAGGTCTGTCTCAGACGACGTCACACACACACGTCAAATCAACGTGAACCCGCGCAATCCTAAATGACATCACTCTTGCGATTCAAAATGACGTGAACTTACGTACCCGTAAATGATTTCATACACACACCATCACTTCATAGTCACTGTGCAACATAAGAATATCCTGTCATGATATCGTGATAGGAAATGGTATATACTTTTGACACATCAAAATAAACGAGACTTTGCTACAATGTCAATCAACTGAATGTTGTTACTTCTTGGATAACTGCGAATTGTACAAAGAAATCAGAGAAGAATTCATGCACAAAATTCACAGATATCTTCCAACTGCTATTAACCCTTTAAGCTGATAGGTACTGGAAGACAAAGTTGTAGGAATGTTTGAAAAATTTGTTTTGACTATAGCTGCTGCCAGTAACGTCATTGCACGGAAAATTATTTCTATTGTTTTAGTTGTTAATTTATTTATTTATTTTTTGGTGTGTGGTTTGTGTTGGTGGGTATGTATCTCTTAACTCTTATAAAACTCGTTAAGATTTAATTGACAATTTAATATGATTCTGATTCTGATTCACACGTCGAACGTATATGAACTTAGGCACTCGTAAGTGACATCACAATAACATGTCAAATTTCAGCTGAACTCGTGTATTCACAAATGACGTCATAAGTTAATCGAGGCGAATGATGCGCTCGGAAATGACGTCACACTTACACATCAAGTTATTTGAACCCACGTACTCGCAAATGACGTTATACTCATATGTCAAAATACACTCACAAATCACGTCATATTTACGCGTCAAATCAATATGATTTTCATGTCCTGGCAAACGCCACTGAGAAAAAAAACAAAAACAACCAACATCAGCTGAATCATCCACAAGTATAAGGAAGCTTGGAAAAAAACAATGCGATGGAATTTTAGTCTCATGGGTGTTTTAAAAACCAAGATTTCGCTGCGAGTAAGACAGTCATATTGGAAACCACAAGCAAACACACGAAGCCACGTATTTTCTCTCTGACTGAACTGTAAGTACACATAATTGTAGTGGTATACAGTATACACAGTGACTCTGACTTTAATGTGGCATACACGTCTTCGCCTATTCACAACCTGAGTTGGGGGAAAAAGATTCTTGAAAACTCCAAACAAAGCGTTGAAGCGTTCATTCATAAAAATCAATTGGGACCGCAACAACAACAAAACAAAACAAACAAACAAAAATAACCCACTATCAAAAATATTGTACACCGTCAAAAGAGGCGTTAACAGAAATAGTGAAAACAATGTCAGTTCAAAGGCCTAATGAAAGGTCCAGGTGGTGGAGGACAAAAAAGTGTCCACACTTAAGAAAGACACTGAGAAAGCAAACCTTGAGCAACGTTCTCAGAGGTAATGGTTTCAATCAATTTAGAATAATAATTATTATTCTTATTCTTATTATATTTAATAATGATAATAATTCACGTTAACATGTTCGCCAGCAAGGACCTTTGTGTAACGTGTGACATGGCAACTGATGCATAACACAAAATGTTGACTTGAATTCAACAACTGTTTCTTTCTGTTGCAGTCATTGATGTGTGTGTGTGTGTGTGTGTGTGTGTGTGTGTGTGTGTGTGCGCGCGCGCAGGGGTGGAGGGTGTTGCATTGAAATCGTCTGTTGTTTGTTTTATATATTCCCTGATGTGTGTGTTTAGATGTTGAGTTGAATTCAACAACAAACGTTTCATCTCAAATCTACGGCGCGCCTGCAAATGTTAAACTCAACTCTTTACAGATCTTTCTATCACGTCGTATAATGTGAATGTATCAGTTGATTAAACCTTATGTTTTAGTTTGATATTCGTAGTACTCTCTAACTAAATTTAGGTCTGGTGTGTCAGATTCAACTGTTCATTCTCAAAGATACAGGCAGAGGCCTAGTGCAACTCAATTATGTGTTTTGTGTCGATCTTTTTTCTGAAGATGAAGTTCACTTTGTTTATTCTTGCTCAACACGAAACGATCTCAGACTCAGATTTAATCATACAAAGTACGGACAGCAGTCCACAGAATTTGTCTTTTGGTAAGAATTGCTCTTGTTAGAGAAAAAAAAGTGAACAAAAATATTCAGCGATTTTTTTTCTTTCATTTTAACCATTTATACGTTGTAGAGAATTGACAGAGTAACTGAACTGACACCCCCTTGGAATGTGTATCATTTTGTCGGAAACAAGCATAACGTATATAGCGCTGATTCTCATCCCTTCAAAAGGAGATATGACCATTTTGAATAAAAAATCTGAGTCTGAATCTAAGTCTGAGCCTGATGTGCGAAAAAAAACAACAGAGACATAGACAGGCCATTCGTGCACTGTTCCAGTTCGATTGACAATTTTGCGTTGATTAATCTTCGACTGCTTACATGCGTTTGATCTTAAACAAGATCCCACGTGTATACTCTCTCTCTCTCTCTCTTTCTCTCTCAGAATTTTAAACTCCAAACAACCCAAAGGTATGCGTAACAATGTCTGCTTCAGTTAAACGTTCTCGCAATTTCGTCTGTCAAACCCTGCTATACTGCAATGATGTAAGTCCGTGAGATTACGAAACGTATTTCGTTAAACCTAATCATAGGTATACTGCGAGAATTTGTGAAATCACGAAACGTATTTCGTTTAACCTAATCATACCACGAGAGTTTGTGAAATTACGAAATGTATTATGTTTAACCTAATCATACCACGAGAGTTCGTGAAGTTACGAATGTATTTGTAAGTATTTGCAATGGCCTCTTCAAAGTGATATGCAAAAAAAGTGCTGGTCATTTGGTTGGCCAACCAGTCTCTCTCTCTCTCTCTCTCTCTCAGTTGTTCCCTATTAGACCATGCACGAGAGTGAGTTCATCGATACTTTAATGTGGAACGCTAAGTCTCGACACTCGTTGTCGAAATGAATGAAGGATCACCAGTCTGTTCCACCACTAAACAAGGTGTGGTATGGTGTGGTAGTAGTCTGTTGTCCGACTATGACCATCGGAACAGCAGAGGAGGCAGGCAAACTGCTGACCCCGACTTTTTAGACTAGAATTTGATTGTAGTGGAGAGTGTCTTGACCAAGTTACATCCCCACTGTCTGGGCCAAGGGGGCTTTAGGATATTCGGCGTTGGGATGGTTCCCAAAGGCCAACAAGTTCCCAAGACTCTAGGACTATAAGCCATTGTAATCCTGCCTCCTAGTTTGAGAGACACAGTCCTTCCAAAAGCCTGTAAATAAATGCCCACTGCGGTGGTGGAAACCATTGATTACACAGTTCTCACTTTGCTACACAAACAGCAATCCATGATGTGACACACGCACACACACACACACACACACACACACACACACGCGCGCGCGCGCGCGCACTGACACGCAGAGCACAGACACACGTGTGTGTGCGCGCACACACACACACACACACACGCGCATACATAGAGAATATCATTGCATGTGAATCTGCATTACAGCAAATACACTCAGTCACATACACACACACACATATATATATATATCTACACACACACACACAACACACACACACACACATACAAACGCACACACACTCAGATTACATACAGAGACACACACACTGAGACGTGTATTCGCGATGGTAACCGCACAAACGCATATCTGTCTCTGCTTGCAGATAAAAGCCACGTACTGTATCCTTCATGGACAAAACAGCAAAATATGGGAATGTAAACTGGGAAAGGGTGGGTGGGTGTGGGGGGGGGATATATATTGGTAGACAACGGACCAGAGTGAACCTCATTTTTCAAACACATGCACCGACACACATACAGAATACCACTTGCACGTGAATGTACATGCAAGCAAACACACTCAGTAACACACACACGGACACACACACACACACACAAACGCGTACATACACAAGCATGAATACACACAAGCATACACACACACACACTCTGTGCAGTTCGTGCACATGTATAACCCCAACACACATTGGGAACACATTCATTCATTCAATGCATTCCATTCATCCCATTTTCTTCTTTTATTCCCCCACCCTCCCCCGCCTCTTCCTCATTTCTTCCATATTTTTTTTTCCATTCAATCATTCCATTTAATTTCACTCTTTCCTTCCTTCCTTCCTTCCTTCATTTCTTCTTCACTTATTCTTTCTTTTCCTTAGCCATGCACCCACCCACACACACACACACACAACACAACAACAACAGCAACAACAACCACCCTTCACTTATTTCCCCACCTCCAGGAACGCCTGCAGAAGCTCTGAGAGGGACTGCAGCAACAGGCACCAAATCCCTGACCCGCCATGTATTTGTATATCTCTTTTTCGTCACAATATATTTCTCTGTGTGAAATTCGGGCTGCTCTCCCCAGGGAGAGCATGTCGCTACTCTGACAGTGCCACCCATTTTTGGGGTATTTTTTTCTGTGTGCATTTTTATTTGTTTTTCCAATCGAAGTGGATTTTTCTACAAAAAGTTTGCCAGGAACAACCCTTTTGTTGTCCTGGGTTCTTTTACGTGCGCTAAGTGCATGCTGCACACGGGACGGCCTCGGTTTATCGTCTCATCCGAATGACTAGCGTCCAGACCACCGCCCAAGGTCTAGTGGAGGGGGAGAAAATATTGGCGACTGCACTGTGATTCGAACTAGTTTCACTTTCAGTTTCAAGAAGGCATCAAAGCGCCCGGACTTATCCATATACGCTACATCACATCTGTTAAAAAACCAAAGGGGAGGAAGGGGAGGGGTGGGGGGTGGGTAGTGTGGGGGGTGGGTGTGTGGAGGAGCAGATTCCTTACCAACACATAAACCCAACATGCTGGTCAGGGCCTTTAAAGCCTAACCATGAACAATGAATCTAAAATCGATATTTAAAATAAATCAACTCAAAACAACAAATACGTCAACATGGCTGACAAATCAAATCCCCGACACTTCACACACAACAATCCTCGACACCAGGAGTGGGGAAGATGGAGAGGGGCGGCACAAGTCACAACAGGAACCACACTCTCAATAAAAATCCAGTGGTTCTACAATAAACAAACAAACAACCTGTATAATAACGATCCTACTCATCACACCATCCATGGTATAAACAACGAATGTTTTTGCATTTCCCTGAAAGACGTAAAGTGTTGGAGGCAAAGCACTGAAGAGGGCGCCACCGAAGCCCATCTTCCACTGTCAAGTCAACAATCAGATTCTGTGTTGTGTGTTGTGTGTTGTTCTGGGCAGGCACTCTTGTCTCATCACCGATGTTCATCAACACTTTGTATGTACGTGAACCGCCAGCAATTAACGCTGATTGTTTCACAGTGTTTTATGTACAGGCTGCGCTATTAGCAACAGCGTAACTAAAACCACAGGAGCTGCCATCTGTTGTTTTGCTGATACCGAGTTTCTCAGGCAAAATTCCTTTCTCCATTTTTCTGGTTCTGTTGTTTGTCTGTCTTGAAGAAACAGAATCACTGGTGAAAACAGTCCTGTTTTCCTGTTGGCTGGTCACTTTCTGTGAATCTGCCGTGTCTGACAACAATCGTTGGCAGATAATCTGAGCAGCAGGATGACGCGAGCTGTGAAGTCAGCGACCAGTCAGCATACAAGTTAGACACGCACTGACTGGCCAGGACAGCAAGCACGCTCACTGCTCCGTCATTCTGAGGGGGCGCCCTCCCATCGGGTAGAGTCTGAGTGACACTTGGGGAAAAAACAACAAAAAAAACAAACAACAACAACAAAAAAACACCCAACCACAAAACGAGGTCACCTCTCCGTGACAGGTCCAGTTTCAAGGCGTGCAGACAGATCACCATATACGCTACACAACATCTGCTGTTGTGCTTTCATGGAACTGTGGATTACAGATCAGGATGCGACCAGCAAGCAAGAAAATCTTTTACCAATGTACTGTATATAGCACGAGATCTTTACATGAGATCTTTGAACACAAAACATGGTTTAAGATGAGGAAACCAACCTTTTAGTCTTGGGAGCAAACACAAACTTCCTGACAGTCTTTGATGAAACAGCGATCGTCTGCAGATCTTTGCAGAGAAAACAGGGTTCAAGATGCAAGGTGAAAACCAACCTTTGATCTTGGGAATGAGTGAATACAAACTCCCTGACAGTCTTTGATTGAAACAGCGATGTCTGCTCGGATGACTCAAACCCAACCCTTCCATCTTGTACATTGCTGTCAGCACGTTGTTATCAATGCTGAAGGGATAGGTCTGCAGCCCCTCCCAGCACTTCAAATCACCAGGTAAGGCCTCAATTTTTTGTTCTGTGAGCCAACAGTTTAACACAAAAATACACAATCTTTCCAAATTCTCTTCATAAAAAAACGGAAGCAATCTCTCAGCCGGTTTTGTCGGAAATTCCATGTTGCCTGCCTTCAGAAAACCAGTCGTCATTGGTCGTTCATTCTACTGTAGATATCCTGAAGGTACTGACTATGTAGGATTCTTTTACGGTGGAATAAGAAAAAAAAAAATATCAACAAATCCTTCAGAAATAAAAACAACGAACAAAAATGGATCCCCGTCACAGGGGCAGAATTGTTTTGGCAGCTTCATAAATTATCTCCCTTGTACTTCAAACATTATCAGCTATCACGGGGGTTAAAACACACCAATGCACTTATGGAGCAGAAAAAAACAAGACCTACCATTTCCAAATCCCTGATACACATGAGATGAGTAGTCTCCCATCTTATCTCCAGCACTGACGGAATAAGGACTCCTCCCAATCCCAAATCCCTGAAACAAAAGAGACCGTCGACCAGTCTCCTATCTTCTCCCTGTGAGGATTCGCACAGC
Source organism: Babylonia areolata (assembly GCF_041734735.1). Lineage (NCBI taxonomy): Eukaryota > Metazoa > Mollusca > Gastropoda > Neogastropoda > Buccinidae > Babylonia > Babylonia areolata. The sequence goes on along the minus strand of NC_134902.1, from coordinate 4,304,768 downwards.
AGTACCCGCGAGGAATGTTAAGCCTTGAGGATGAAATCCACAGCAACACCAGTTACGAGTGAGTGTCGTAAGGACCAGGGGAGATCAGCCACAACAACACAAGTTGTCAGTTGAGTGTCGTACAGACCAAGGGAGATCAGCCACAACAACACACAAGTTGTCAGTGAGTATCACAAGGGCCAGGGGAGGTCATAAGGGCCAGGGGAGGTCATTGAAGTCCACAGGACCCCCCAGCCCAGCGTCCGCCTCCAGGAGACTCATGAGGAAGGCCAGGGCCGCCTCGTCGTTGCCGTCGTTCCCGGGGTTCTGGATGCTGTCCATGGCCTGCTCCTGAAGCACGTTCTCGAACAGCGAGGGCTCTTCCGGGGGGTCTGCCCAACAGAGTACTTCATAGTAATACTCATACATAAAGAGAAAATCAGAGACCCACAGACACACAGGCAGAGACAAATTGACAGACCGACACAGTACGGTGAACCATCTTCTCAGCGATACACAGATACAGAGAGAAAATCGTCGATCTATGGACAGACAGACAGTGTACAGTGCGCCGCCTTCTTAGTAATACACAGACACATAGACAGAGATATACAGACCGACGGACAGAGTACTGTCTTCTTAGCAATACACAGACACGTAGACAGAGATATATAGACAGACAGACGGACAGAATACTGTCTTCTTAGTGATACACAGACGGACATTTTGACCAACGAACAGACACACAGGCAGAGACATATATATATATATATATATATATATATATATATATATATATATATATAGAGAGAGAGAGAGAGAGAGAGAGAGAGAGAGAGAGAGAGACAGACAGACAGACCGACAGGCAGACCCGAAGAAGAAAGCAGCATGTTGAGTCACACACCCTCTGGTGTCAGTTTGAATTTGATGTCCATGTGAAGTGTGGCAGACATACAGACAGACAGACAGACCCGGTGAGGTCAATTTGATGTTGATACAGTTGTGAGAGGTGGCAGACAGACAGACAGACAGACAGACCCGGTGAGGTCAATTTGATGTTGATACAGTTGTGAGAGGTGGCAGACAGACAGACAGACAGACAGGCAGACAGACAGACAGACAGACAGACAGACCCGGTGAGGCCAATTTGATGTTGATACAGTTGTGAGAGGTGGCAGATAGACAGGCAGACAGACAGACGGACAGACAGGCAGGCAGACAGACAGATAGATAGACGGATGGACGGACGGACAGACAGACAGGAAGACAGACAAGCAGGCAGACAGACAGACATGCAGGTAGGCAGGCAGGCAGGGAGGGAGGCAGACAGACAGACGGACAGACAGATGGATGGATAGATCATTGCCCTTTATGAATGTGGTACACAGTATACAAAGAACACAGTGTCTGCATTTGAATAACATTCATTACGAATTCAGTGAATCATGAAGTCATAATTGATCGCATCTGATATGCTTTGTATAAACAGATTGAAATAAAAATAAAACCCCACAATTCTTTTGTTACCAGAAGCCGTAAGTAAGCTTAAATGTGGTTGACTCGGACAGCAATTAGATTCTAATGGAACATAACAAGCTCTCAATTCTGTCAGTGCCGGACAATACAAAACGTGGATGCCGTTATGAGAGGTGGCAGGCAGACAGACAGACAGACAGACACACAGACAGACAGACAGACAGACAGACATACCCGGTGACGACAGTTTAACGTTGATGCCGTTATGGGAGGTGGCCACCTGGCGCGAAACGTCCCACCTGGGGGCGCCACTGGAGCCCGAGGGCAGGGGGGTGAGGGGGGAGGGGGAGCTGCAGGAGGTAGCTGTGGCGGACGCTTTGGAGGAAGAGGGTCGAGGCTGCACACAGTCATCATCATGATAATGATAATGATAATGATAATGACGATGACAACAGGGGTGATAGCAGTAATGATACTACTGCCACCACTAATCATAATGATGATAAATGATAAATAAAGATGATAATAATCGTCAAAATGATAATAAGAAAAAAAACAACTAACAAACAATAAAGATAATAATAAAGATAATAATAAAGATAACAATATAATGATAATAACAACAACAAAAACAACAACAAGAATAATAATAATAATAACGTAACAAATAATAACAATTAGCAGAGCACATTTGCTAATAACAATACTAACAACAACAGCAACAGTAATAAAAATTAGAAGATTATCATTAGAAGAAGAATACCACAGCAAAACAGCAAAAACCTACAACTACGAATGATAATAATATCATGAATACTAATAATACTTAGAAAGGGATGGACAATAAAACCAGCAACAACAATAATAACAACAATAACTGCAAAAGGATGAAAAATAACAACAGTAACAAGGACAATAATAATTAAAAGGGGACCAACGACAAGAACCATAATATTAATAACAGTAATACTACTACTAATAAATATAATAACAACAACACTAGTAATATCTTATATCTGCACCAGGCTCGTGATATCATTACTTTTTGATAATGATAATTTAATAATAATGATAATAATAATGATAACAACAACAACAATAAAAATAATAATAATAATACTAATACACCACCACCACCACCACCAATAATAATAATAATAATAATAATAATAATATCTCACCTGCATCGGACTCCGGATGTCACTACTGTCGGCCACGCCTTGTGGAGTTTTACTGAAACACAATCACAGCTCTGTTGACTACATGTGACGGGAATTGTGCACGCCAGGGTTCCCCCACCCCCAACCCCCCGCCCCCAACTCCCCCCCTGTTTACCTACGCTTTCTTGCTTGCATGATCATATCTCTTATGTCTTTTTCTCTCCTGTATATATCAAACCAGTTCTCGTATTACTGGCAAATGGGTGCTAAAATAACAAATTATTGTGTATTTTATTTTGTTACACCATGTCATTGTGCTATTGGTATGCTCCAACTAACCCCTCAGTTCCCAGTTCAGGCTCAACTAGTCAGATACAGAGCCGAACATGTCACTTCACTCACAATTCTTGTAATTTGTGATCGGTGCATTTGACTATGGAGTATTGCTTTTGCTATTCTTATTGCATTGTATCAGACCGATGATTACATTTGGCATTTTATTTTATGTCATTTTATTTTTCCCCCATTTGTATTATCTCCCCTTTTGTTTCTTCTGTTTAAAATATCTTCGCTCTTCCTCTGTGGCCGTCATCCTGTTATTGTCATGTTTCCTTGTTTCTCTATGACTCAAAAGAGTTAATGGGAATAAACTCATTGTCATTGTCATTGCAGTCCCGTGGTTTCTCATTTCTTGCAATGTGCGAGAAAGCGTGGCCTAACAACCCCGACAGTGTGATCCATTTTTGAAGACCCACAAAGTTAATACAGTCCAGTCAGTATCAATCGTATTTCACCTTTACTATTGTTCTGATGGAGAATTTAGCATACACAACAAATATGTTGTGCTCATAAGTTTTTTTGCCATTGTGATATGGGTTTTTTTTTTTTTCATTTCTAATTTGAAACAGTTTTGTTGCTGTTTTTATATCAGTTGTCTGTCCTTAACTTAAAGATAGGCTGTTAATATATATATATATATATATATATATATATATGCATATCTCATTCCATCTTCTACTCCCTCACCTATTTCGTTCCTTTCCATTTACCTTGCTCCTCCCTCCCCCCACCACCTCTTTTCTATGCGGGTTTTAACAGAAATTGTTTTCAAACATATCACAATACAAGTACAATCAAGAATTCTGGCATTCCATCTTCTACTCCCTTACTAAGTTGGTACCTCTCCACTCACACTGTCCCTTCTACTATCCCGCCACGCCCCTGCCCGCCCGCCCACCCCCATCCCTCTCTCTCTCTAGCAGTCATTCCTGGGCCCTGACCTGAGTTGTTCCATGCATTCCTCAGCTATCTGTTTGCCGATGCGGCCAGCGCCTGGTCTCGTTCCTCCCAGCAGTCCTGGAATAAACATGGACTTGGATGACTGGGTACTCTCCCCTGAAACAGGTCGCCACCAGCAGAACGTTCAGATTCCCTGACAACCTCCAACACAGACTCCCTTGCCTTTTTAATCTGGCTTGAAATCTTTTAGCTCTGGCCTGAAAACATTTAAATCCGGCCTGACTAGCCTGAAAACTTTGAAAAATCTGGCCTGAAAACTAACCTCTTCTCTCAGTAACAAGTTTCGTTGTGGCGTGTCTGTTCAAACAATGTATACTCCTGTACATGTGGTATGCTCGACAATGTGTCTACACATGTGTATGTAAATCTGTGCATGCATGTGCAAGTGTGTGTGTGTGTGTGTGTGTGTGTGTGTGTGTGTGTGTGTGTGTGTGAGGGGGCGGGTATGTATATGTGTGTGTTGGAATGTTTATTTGTAAGTATGTATGCTTTGCCTTTTTATGTCTATATAGTTAGTACATTTCGGCCTGTACATTTAAGACTGATGGAATGTGAGCATATCCTCTGTCAGACTACATCTAGTAATACCAAGCATTTCCAATATCCATCTTCCTGTGAGACAGACAGGCCAAAACAGTTTTTTTTAACAAAAAAATTTGGATATTGGATTTCCACTTTCCCCCTACTATCTGTAATAATATCATAAAAGGAGACATAATGACTCAGCAGCAGTGCAGGGTCTCCTCTAGTGTGTGGCCTCCTGACGACGAAACAGCGATAGTTCCGTATAGACTGCTGGGACTGCGACAGACGAACCCGGCAGTGGCTGTACACGGGAATGAGCAGTGTGGGAGTGATTCCATTGAAACAATGCAGATAAAGGTGCAGAAAAAAAACCAGGAGAAATATCAAATCGTTGCCACAGCCATTTACCGAAGTCCAGAGTTGTGTAGTCTTCATCGTCCCCTATCGTCAAGGTGGGCTCCACAGTCTGCCCTGAGCTGGACACCTCTTGACCTCTGAAACACAATGCGTCCAGACTGAAATGACAATGATGATGGCAACGAGACTGTTGTACTCTGGCAAAATTATGTAAAAAGAAATCCACTCTGATAGGTACACAAGTATATAAGCATGCACTCAAAGCCTGACTAAGCAGGTTGGGGTATGTTGCTGTTCAGGCATCTGCCTAGCAGATGTGGTGTAGCGTACATGGATTTATCATCCAAAAGCAGTAACGCATCCTTGAGAAAGTGAAAGTGAAAGTGAAAGCGAAAGTGGAAGTGGAAGTGAAAGTGGAAGTGAAGCGAAAGTGAAAGCGAAAGTGAAAGTGAAGGCGAAAGTGAAAGTGAACGTGGATGTGAAAGTGAAAGTGAAGACAGAGGAAGCGAGGCAGGACGACTCACTGCACGACGGAGTTGGTGGACACGATGTACTCCACCTCCTTGGTCCAGGGGTTCCGGAAGCCAAAGCAGATGGACTTGAGGTGCAGGAACTTGCCATCCTTCACCTTGAAACGGTACACCTCCGTCCCCACCTTCTCTTTCGTGGACAGCACTGGTGGACACGCACACACACACACACACACACACACACACAGAAAGGCACACACACCGGCACTCATATATATACACACGCTCACACAGATACATAAACTCACATGTGTGTATGCACACACACACACACAAAAACAAACACGCTCACAAAGACACACACACACGTGTGCGCGCATGTGTGCATGAACACACACATACACACACACACACACACACACACATTCCTGTTATGAAACAGTAGGTGAAAACAACATCAACATATACAGGATTTATTAATCTCTTACACACATGCACACACACACACGTGTGCGCGCGAAAACACAAACGCGCACGCGCGCGCGCACACATACACACACAGCACGAAGCCTCATGCTAAATTTCACCATGGCTGACATAATCACACACACGAATACATACACACACACGCGAGTGCGTGAAAGTACTCACCTTCACACGTACACACGTAAGAAAGGACTTACCTTTTAGGTCCACCAGCCCCCACCTAGCCCCCTCCCCCCTCCACCGACACACACACACACAGTCACACACACACACCAACACCCCCCTCTTCCAACAAACACACACTGAATGACACACCTTTCCTATGCACCTGGCCCAGACAAGGAATGTCGTCCTGGTGGTAGTACTCATAGACAGAGGTGCCCAGCAACTCCTGAGGGAGGTAACCCAGTATCACTGTGGCCCTGCACACACACACACACACACACACGCGCGCGCGCGCACGCGCACACACACACAATCAAATTGTAACTCCGATGGACATAGTCGGACACTGCTATCATACACACACACGCATCACACTCACACACACACACACACACACACACACAACCATACCACACACACACACACACACACACACACACAACCATACCACACACACACACACACACACACACACAACCATACCACACACACACACACACACACAAACAAAACCATACCACACACACACACACAAAACCATACCACACACACACACACATACACACAAACACACACAACCATACCACACACACACACAACACACACAACCATACCACAAACACACACACACACACACACACGCTCGCCCCACACAAACCCAGCCTCACCTTTCATCCACGTAGGAGAACTTCCCATCAATGGTCAGACGCGACATGTACTCCAAGGGCCGCACCTTGATGTGCCGGCGCTGCAGCCGCTCCTGGGGGTGGGAGGAGGAGGAGGCGGCGGAGTGGGGGGAGGGGGAGGAAGGGGAGGAGGAGAAGGGGGTCGAGGGGAAGGCGCTCCTCTGGACCCTCCCGACCGCCACCAGACAGCTGAGGTTGCTGCTACAGCTGGTGTCCCCGTCAGCCTCCTGGTCCTGCTCGTCCAGGCCGATCTTGGCCGTGGACCACGACTTGAGGTACCCCGTGCAGTGGATCACCCTGAAGTTCTTGGACTCTGGAACACATAGAATGTGTATTTGCTGAGGGGGGGTAACAGGAAAAACCGCTTCCAGAAACCCAGATTTTGACTCACCGCCACCGACAGTTCTGGTGTAAACTGGAACTCTGGAACACATAGTAGAAGGAAAACGAGCGCTGGAAAACAAGAGACGTAATGATCACAACACAATAGTATCAGTATCAGTGACAGTATCAGTAACTCAAGGAGGCGTCACATCGTTCGGACAAATCCAAATACGCTACACCACATCTGCCAAGCAGATGCCTGACCAACGCGCTTAGTCAGGCCTTGAGAGAAAAAAACAACACACACAAAACCCCCAAAACAAACAAAAAAATAAAAAAAATAATAAAACAAAACAAAACAAAATAAAATAAAAAGAAATAAGTAAATAAATAATAGATAAATACATAAAAAGAACTACTACTACTGATAATAATATTTATACGACGCAAAAACTTGATGAAGTCAACTATAATCGTACAAAAAAAAAGAAAAAACCCCAAAAAGACAACAATGATGATAAATAACACAACACGCAACAACAGAGCGGCGCGAGAGCTACTGGCCTGTCTGAAACACGTCATCACACTGGCCTGGCCAGCACGCTTCATCGCGCACTCAAACTGCAATTCTGAGAAGCGCACCTCTCGTGGGTAGAATTCAGTTTGCTGAGGGTTGACAGGAAAACCATTTTGCATTGACTCGCAACTGACAGACCTGAAGGAATATGGACTATGGACCACAAAGAGCGGATGAATAATTTTGTTTGGAAAGAGTAACAGGAGAACCGCTTGCAGAGTCCCAGGCTTTGACTCAAAACCGAAAGGCCTGGAGGAATCTGGACTCTGGAGCACAAAGAGTGGATGAATAATTCTATTTGCTGAGGGGTTATCAGGAAAACTATTTGCAGAGAGTCAAGCTCTGAGTCGGTAGACATGGAGGAATCTGGACTCTGGACACTTTTTTAAGTGACGAAAACGAGCATATTGTGTCTTCAACCATTACCTGATATCCATTTCCGAAAGTGTTGGGACCATATGGACATTTCTTTTTAAAGCGAGAAAAACGAGGTGACTGTGTCTTCGGCCAAAACCCGATCTTTATTTCCGAAGATGGTGGAACTATAGGGACTTTTTTCAAGTGAAGAAAACGAACATATTTGTCTTCAACCATTAGCTGATCTCCATTTCCGAAGGTGATGCTAAGGACATTTCTTTTTTAAGCGAGAAAAAACGAGGTGACTGTGCCTTCGGCCAATACCCGATCTTTATTTCAGAGGGTCGAGGAACAATTAGGACATTTTCTTACAGTGAGGAAAATGAGCTGCCTGTGTCTTCAACCTTCACCTGATATCCACTTCCGAAGGTGATGGAACTATAAGGACATTTCTTTTAAAGTGTTGAGCTGTCTGTACCTCAACCATTAGCTGATCTCCATTTCCTAAGGTGATGGAACCATATGGGTATCTCTTTTTTTGAGCGAGAAAAATGAGATGACTGTATCTTCGGCCAAAACCCGATCTTTATTTCCGAAGGTGGCGGAACTATAAGGACATTTAAGTGTTGAGGTGCCTGTGTCTTCAACCATTACCTGATCTCCATTTCCGAAAGTGTTGGGACCATATGGACATTTCTTTTTAAAGTGAGAAAAACGGTGACTGTGTCTTCGGCCAAAACCCGATCTTTATTTCCGAAGATGGTGGAACTATAGGGACTTTTTTCAAGTGAAGAAAACGAACATATTTGTCTTCAACCATTAGCTGATCTCCATTTCCGAAGGTGATGCTAAGGACATTTCTTTTTTAAGCGAGAAAAACGAGGTGACTGTGTCTTCGGCCAATACCCGATCTTTATTTCAGAGGGTCGAGGAACTATTAGGGCATTTTTTTACAGTGAGGAAAATGAGCTGCCTGTGTCTTCAACCATTACCTGATATCCATTTCCGAAGGTGATGGAACTATAAGGACATTTCTTTTTTAAGCGAGAAAAACGAGGTGACTGTGTCTTCGGCCAAAACCCGATCTTTATTTCCGAAGATGGTGGAATTATAAGGACATTTCTTTTAAAGTGTTGAGTGTCTGTGTTTTCAGCCATTAGCTGATCTCCATTTCCTAAGGTGATGGAACCATATGGATCTCTCTTTTTTTTTGAGCGAGAAAAACGAGATGACTGTGTCTACGGCCAAAACTCGATCTTTATTTCCGAAGGTGGCGGAACTATAAGGACATTTAAGTGTTTGGGTGCCTGTGTCTTCAACCATTACCTGATCTCCATTTCCGAAGGTGGTGGAACTATAAGGACATTTCTTTTTTAAGCGAGGAAAACGAGCATATTGTGTCTTCAGCCATTACCTGATCTCCATTTCCGAAGGTGATGGAACCATATGGATATCTCTTTTTTTTTAAGCGAGAAAAACGAGATGACTGTGTCTTCGGCCAAAACCAGAACTTTATTTCCGAAGGTGGTGGAACTATAAGGACATTTTTTTGTTGTTGTTACAATGAGGAAAATGAGCTGCCTGTGTCTTCAACCATTACCTGATCTCCATTTCCGAAGGTGATGGAACTATAAGGACATTAAAGAAAGAAAGAAAGAAAAAAAGAGAATAAAACGAGCTGCCCGTGTCTCCAGCCATTACCTGATCGTCGTTTCCGGCTGTAGTGTGACTCCAAGGGCTCCTTCTTGACCCTGACGGGCGGCGCCATATCGGGAGCCGCCTTGATACTGCTCTTCATGCGGCAGAAGAACGACCTCCGCGCCCCGGGACACAGCTGACTCTGCTTCTGGGGGACCTCCGTCTTCACCGGCATCATAGCTGGAAGGGGCGAGGAGGGGGTGGGGGGGGGGGAGAGTGGGGCGGGGGAGAGACAAGACATTTTCTTTTTATTTACAAGGGTTGAACGTTAAGTCTTTGTGTGTGTGTGTGTGTGTGTGTGTGTGTGTGTGTGTGTGTGTGTGTGTGTGCGTGTGTGTGTGTGTTTCTAGAAAGGTTGAACATAAGTCTTTGTGTTTATTTTTTTACATTTGTTGTGTTCATCTCTCTCTCTTTTCTTCTTTTTTACATGGGTCAAACGTAAGTACTTTGTGAAATAATGTTTTTTTTGTTTTTTTTTTCTTTATTTATAAGGTCTCAACATAAGATTTGTGTCGTGTGTGTTTTTTGTTTTTTTTATTTACAAGGCTTGAACGTAAGTCTTTGTGGCTCTTTTTTACATACCGCAATGAAGGAGCAATGCAAAAACGAAATGGGAAGAAGAAAGGTAAAGAAAGGGAAAAAAGAAGAAAGTTATAATAAGAGAGAAAAAAAAAAGATTAAACGATAGAA
>NC_134902.1:4277019-4292019 GCF_041734735.1 Babylonia areolata | reverse complement strand
TGGGATGTTCCCCAAAGGCCAACTCGTTTCCAATGGTAGCAACACTGACAGCCAGTGCAATCTTGAGGAAAGTCATTGTCGTTCACAAATGACCAAGCCGCGAATGACTTGGAGGAACCATTAATTAATCATACAGCTCTCAAGAGAGCGCTGGAGAGTTCCGTGCTTACATGACTTTTAGATGCGCGTCACATGATCTGTGCTCTCGATGTTGATTGGCTCTCCAAGATTGTGAGAAACAAAGGCGATCTAGAAGAGGCAGAACGTGCGAAACAGCCTTTTTCGCTTTTTTTTTTTTTTTTATTTTTTTTTTACATAATTTTTCTTCCATTGTGCATACGATCGCACTTCATTGTACAGAGGTTGGTTGTCGCATACACACACGCACAGAGGCTGCCACTGACTGGCCGCAAGAGGGATGGGAAAAGATCTCTGATGCCAAGAACGTGGCGTCTAGTGTGTTGCTCAGTCTATTGTATTTGGAAAGGCCCACAGAGACTCTGTTCCGTTTTGAAGAAATTTGCGCAATGTTGGTTTGGAAATGATGCCGATATTTGTTTGATTTGCAAAGCATCGTGCTCTACCTTTCATGTTAGACTTGCGGCCGCTCCCTCTCTCTGCTTTTATTTCTTTGAGGCGATCGATGGTGTGATGGCCTTGTACCTGTTCTTTTAGGCCTGACTAAGCGCGTTGGGTTACGCTGCTGGTCAGGCATCTGCTTGGCAGATGTGGTGTAGCGTATATGGTTTTGTCCGAACGCAGTGACGCCTCCTTGAGCTACTGAAACTGAAACTGAAACTGGTTGTCGCAATGGAGTCTATCAACTGAACGAATGGAGGGCAGCGCATTGCTTGTGATTTCGTGTAAAAGTTAGATGCGCATGCGCAAGATGGCCGCGGAATTCACCAGCGGTCTGTTTTTTTGTACTGAATTCTAAAACAGCGGATCACATTGTCACTGGTCATTGCATATGATTCAAGCTTAGCTTGTGTCTGTGTTCTGTATATATAGGGATTTGTGTGCGACGTATGTAAGCTGCTTGCTCTCAGTGGCTGTTGAGAGAATGTTCTAGGGGCGAGGGGGGTGGTTGGGCAGGAGAGGGTATCACGGACGACATAATGGTTCCGCTGTTTTTTCTTTTCTTTTACGTTTATGGAGGGGGTTCAAATCCATCTCATTCCCCCTTTCTTCTATCATGACAAGCGAAGTTGGCGGAGGCTGGTGGGTCGCTGGATTATTTTTAGAGGCGGGTGTGTTTCTTATGCGCGTGCACGATGTTTTCCATCGTGCGTGTTCCTCTTGGTGGTTGGGCGTTCGAGCGTAGAGAGAGATCGTGTTGTTGTGTCATGTTTTCTATGGTTTATAAGTGTTTCGTGCAACTGAACGAAAAAAGAATATATAGGAAGCTGAGTGAGCAGAGTGAGCGGAGCTCTAGTGCTTCAAATGCTCCTCGCCGGTTTGTCCCTATCTTCACTCGAAGGGAGTCAGTCCTTGGAGAAGGACGGTAGTGGAACCAGCGCTTAGCGGCTGATGTTCGTTTTTTTTTCCTTCTGTAAACGACTTTATGTCCGCCAGATGGAACTGTTCTTCATTTCTGTGTGTCGGGGTAGTGTTGTGGAGGGCGGGGTGGAGGAGGAAAAGGAGGAGGAGGAGGAGGAATTTTGTTTAAGGTCCCGTCACACATATCGGTGATTGAAGACATTTTGTTCAAGAATTTATGTATACATTTGAGTATTATCGGTTAGAAGGGGTGGGAGATGTGAATGAATGGAGAGTTGGGGGAATCTGGGCAAATGAGGGTGAAATGAGGGTGAAATTTGAAAAAAAGAAAATCTAAATACAATTACAGGAAATTACTTTAAACGGCTTCGTAAAAGAGAAGTCGCTAAACTGACAAGCGAAACAACTGATAATGAATGCAAAAAAGTCAAAAACATCAACGTTCTCAGTCACTTGTGAAGACACACTTTCGTGTACATAAGGCTTCGTCAAGCTACGGTAAAAAATTATATGCTTAATTGTCAGGTTACTAATGCATATGCACTTAACTTTAGAACAATACTTGATCGGGGTGTGTAGGGCTGAAGGTGTAGAGTTTGAGGGGGTGGGGGTGGGGATGCGGTTTTGAGCACTGACCCGTGAACTTTGAACTCTCCTTAGGGTCAAACCTGGTTAGAGAGGCAGAGAGAGAGAGAGAGAGAGAGAGAGAGAGAGAGAACATGTGTGTGTGCGTGCGTGTGTATTTGTGTGTACGCGTGCGCCGCCTGTGCGTCTGCGTGCACACGTGTGTGTGTGTGTGTGTGTGTGTGTGTGTGTGTGTGTGTGTGAACATGTGATTGTGCGTGCGTGTGTATTTGTGTGTACGCGTGCGCGCCGCATCTGTGTGTGTGTGTGTGTGTGTGTGTGTGTGTGTGTGTGTGTGATATTCCGTGTCCCGCTGCATGCCTATGCAACAACCCTGCCACTCTTCCTCCCCCCCCGCACCCCCCCCCCCCCCCGACCTCCTCCAACACTCTTTCATATACCCCAAATCCTCCTCCTTCTTCCCCCACGCCCCCCAAACTCCCCTCCCCTCCGTCCCTCTCCCGTTCCTCGTGTATTATCTCAATCTCAAAATCCTTTCCCCGTCACCGTCACCGATCCCTCAGATTCCGAATCCTTTGGGGCGCCTTCGAAGCTTTGTCAACCATCTTTCTCCAGTCCTCGCGTCTCTCGGCCGCTCTCAGGGTGTCTCTCAGCTCCATGCCTGTCCACTCTCGGATGTTGTCCTCCCATCTCTTCCTTTGTCTGCCTCTTCTTCTTCCTCCCCTCACTGTGCCTTGTAAGATTGTTTTAGCAAGACCAGAGGAGCGTGTGACATGACCAAACCACTTCAGTTTTCGTTGTCTGGCGAGTGTTTGAAGGTCAGTATAGGGCCCGATTTCATTGCGGATGCGTCTCTTGACTTCTTCATTCGTGATGTGGTCTTTGTATGAGATGCCTAATATCCCCACACACTGCTAAAAAAAAAAAGCTTCCCTCGTGGCGAGGGAGTCAGCCTGCTGCCAGTTGCATTGCTCGGACGGAAGAGCCTAGTATGGTCGTAACCCGTTACTACTGAACTGTGTGTAGTATGGAACTGACCAATGGCGTAGTTCGGTCAACGTCAGTAAGGCATTTAGTCACGCACGCGTCACTGTCAGAAAGTTCGAACCAAGCAATGCAATTGGCACACACGCAAGACCGCTCCTCCTCCCTCCTTCCCCATCTCCCTCTCCCTGCGGAACTGTCCATGCTGGCGTTCCCACGGATACAAGGGACAGTGTGTGTGTGTGTGTGTGTGTGTGTGTGTGTGTGTGTGTGTGTGTGTGTGTGTGTGTGTGTGTGACATAACAGAGGATAACTTTGGGCGGACTGGCCACAACTCCGGCTCCTTACCAGGTCGGGGGAAAAAAAAAAGGTGCTTAGGCCCTATTTACACGATCACACGCAGGGTCGGTATCACTTTCAGCTTCTCAAGTAGGCGTCACTGCGTTCGGACGAATCCATATACTCCACATCACATCTTCTAGGTAGATACCTGACCAGCGGCATAACTCGACGCGCTTAGTCAAGCCTTGAGTGCATGCGTTTATTATATTTGTGAACGTGTCAGAGCGGATTTCTTAAACACGGGTTTCCCCCGAGGACAACACTTTTGTTGCCATGGGTTCTTTTTTCAATGCGCCAAATGCGTGCTGCAGACGGGACGGAACCTCGGTTTATCGTCTCATCCCGAAGGACTAGACGCTCAGTTTCTTCTTCTTCTTCTTCTTCTTCTGCGTTCACTCGTATGCACACGAGTGGGCTTTTACGTGTATGACCGTTTTTATCCCGCCATGTAGGCAGCCATACTCCGTTTTCGGGGGTGCGCATGCTGAGTATGTTCTTGTTTCCATAACCCACCGAACGCTGACATAGATTGCAGGATCTTTAACGTGCGTATTTGATCTTCTGCTTGCATATACACACGAAGGGGGTTCAGGCACTAGCAGGTCTGCACATATGTTGACCTAGGAGATCGTAAAAATCTCCACCCTTTACCCACCAGGCGCCGTCACCGTGATTCGAACCCGGGACCCTCAGACTGACAGTCCAACGCTTTAACCACTCGGCTATTGCACCAGTCGACGCTCAGTTTGATTTTCCAGTCAAACTTGGGAGAAAGGGCGGGAAGAGCGGGATTCGAACCCAGACCCTCACGGACACTGTTACTGGCAGAAGACATACGTCTTAACCATTCTGCCACCTTCCTTCTCGGTGTCATAAAACGGTTTGTGCAGGCAGCACACAACGCGACGCATCGCGGATCTGTCGGTTCCTGTCTAGCTGTCTCACACGCGACACATTTCGCGTCGAACGTTGCGGTGTCATGAACTGCAACAACGTTTCCTATTTAGAACTGTCTAATGGAAAAAAAAAAAACGAAAAAAAAAACAACAACAAAAAACAACAAAGAGACCATGTCAGTCGCAAAAGTCAACAACACCACCTCTGAAAGCAGGTGAACATTATATTGCAAATATAATGTGGAGTGATGGCCTAGAGGTAACGCGTCCGCCTAGGAAGCGAGAGAATCTGAGCGCGCTGGTTCGAATCACGGCTCAGCCGCCGATATTTTCTCCCCCTCCACTAGACCTTGTGTGGTGGTCTGGACGCTTGTCATTCGGATGAGACGATAAACCGAGGTACCGTGTGCAGCATGCATTTAGCGCACGTAAAAGAACCCACGGCAACAAAAGGGTTGTTCCTAGCAAAATTCTTTAGAATAATCCACTTCGACAGGAAAAAAACAAATAAAACTGCACGCAGGGGGAAAAAAAAGGGTGGCGCTGTAGTGTAGCGACGCACTCTCTCTGGGGACAGCAGTCCGAATTTCACACAGAGAAATCTGCTGTTCTCAAAAGAAATAAAAATGACAAATAAATAACAAATAAACCGTGTGCATGAGCCAGTGCGCGTGCGTGCGCGCCCACCATTACCAACCTGAGAGTAATGCAGAATGTCTTTCACGGACTCCGACACGTAAAGTATCCTTCCCCGGTCACACCCCACGACGAAAAGAAATCCATCAGCCACCTGCCAAAGCATGGAACACCACCACCACCATGATTATAATAATAATGATGATGATAATAATAATGATAATGATGATGATGATGATGACAGTAGCAATAAAGATGAGAAGAAGACATTGAAAAAGAAGGACAAGACGTTGAAGACGTAAAGAAGGAGAGGAGGAAGAAGAAGTAGAAGAAGAAGAGTAGGAGGAGGAGGAGGAGGAGGAGGAGGAGGAGAAGAAGAAGAAGAAGAAGAAGAAGAAGAATGATGATGATGATGATGATGACAGCAACAATAAAGATGAGAAGAAGAAGACAAAGAAGAAGAAGAAGAAGAAGAAGAGGAAGAATGATAACAATGATGGTGATGATGATGACAGCAACAATAAAGATGAGAAGAAGAAGACGAAGAAGAAGAAGAAGACAATAAAGATGAGAAAAAGAAGAAGAAGAAGAATGTTAACAATGATGGTGATGATGATGACAGTAACAATAAAGATGAGAAGAAGAAGAAGAAGAAGACGACGACGTTGAACGAAAAATAAGAAGCATAATAACCACGTCAATAATAATGGCCATCCAAAGTCCACAAGGATAAGTCTGTTACGACGGAAAAGTAATACAATAAACAACAAATCAAAACTTGTTGGAAAAGTGTTGTCTTATCAGAAAGGTGTTGACAGGGGGGAGAGTGGGAGGGTGGGGAGCTTTTGCGGAGGGAGAGGGAGGGGGGGGGAAGGGGGAAACAAACCAAAACAACAAAAAGGGAGGTCACTGTGTCGACAGGAAAACGGACACACATAAAAAAAACAACAGAAACATCAAAGTGTCGGACAGAAACGGCGGACACTCACGTTGAGGATCAGGTGCTTTAGCTTGTCATCAGAGATGAGAGACTTCATCAACAACATCAAAGTGTCGGACAGAAACGGCGGACACTCACGTTGAGGATCAGGTGCTTTAGCTCGTCGTTAGAGATGAGAGGAAAAAACAATCAACAACATCAAAGTGTCGGACAGAAACGACGGACACACACGTTAAGGAACAGGTGCTTTAGCTCGTCAGAGATGGGAGAAAAAAACAATCAACAATATAAAAAGTGTCGGACAGAAACGGCGGACACTCACGTTGAGGATCAGGTGCTTTAGCTCGTCGTCAGAGATGAGAGAAGAAACAAACAAATGACAACATCAAAGTGTCGGACAGAAACGGCGGACACTCACGTTGAGGATCAGGTGCTTTAGCTCGTCGTCAGAGATGGGAGAAAAAAACAATCACACGACAACATCAAAGTGTCGGACAGAAACGGCGGACACTCACGTTGAGGATCAGGTGCTTTAGCTCCTCGTCAGAGATGGGAGAAAAAAACAATCAACAATATAAAAAGTGTCGGACAGAAACGGCGGACACTCACGTTGAGGATCAGGTGCTTTAGCTCGTCGTCAGAGATGAGAAAAAAAAACGAGAAAAAACAATCAACAACATCAAGTGTCGGACAGAAACGGCGGACACTCACGTTAAGGAACAGGTGCTTTAGCTCGTCATCAGAGATGAGAGAAAAAAAACAATCAACAATATCAAAGTGTCGGACAGAAACGGCGGACACTCACGTTAAGGAACAGGTGCTTTAGCTCCTCGTCAGAGATGGGAGAAAAAAACAATCAACAATATAAAAAGTGTCGGACAGAAACGGCGGACACTCACGTTGAGGATCAGGTGCTTTAACTCGTCGTCAGAGATGAGAGAAAAAACAAACAAATGACAACATCAAAGTGTCGGACAGAAACGGCGGACACTCACGTTGAGGATCAGGAGCTTTAGCTCGTCATCAGAGATGAGAGAAAAAAACAATCAACAACACCAAAGTGTCGGACAGAAACGGCGGACACTCACGTTCAGGATCAGGTGCTTTAGCTTGTCATCAGAGATGAGAGAAAAAAACAATCAACAACATCAAAGTGTCGGACAGAAACGGCGGACACTCACGTTGAGGATCAGGTGCTTTTGCTCCTCGTCAGAGATGAGAGAAAAAAAACAATCAACAACATCAAAGTGTCGGACAGAAACGCCGGACACACACGTTAAGGAACAGGTGCTTTGGCTCCTCGTCAGAGATGGGAGAAAAAAACAATCAACAATATAAAAAGTGTCGGACAGAAACGGTGGACACTCACGTTGACGATCAGGTGCTTTAGCTCGTCGTCAGAGATGAGAAAAAAAAAAACGAGAAAAAACAATCAACAACATCAAGTGTCGGACAGAAACGGCCGACACTCACGTTAAGGAACAGGTGCTTTAGCTCGTCATCAGAGATGAGAGAAAAAAACAATCAACAATATCAATGTGTCGGACAGAAACGGCGGACACTCACGTTGAGGATCAGGTGCTTTAGCTCGTCGTCAGAGATGAGAGAAAAAAAACAATCAACAACACCAAAGTGTCGGACAGAAACGGCGGACACTCACGTTAAGGATCACATGCTTTAGCTCCACGTCAGAGATGAGAGAAAAAAACAATCAACAATATCAAAGTGTCGGACAGAAACGGCGGACACTCACGTTGAGGATCAGGTGCTTTAGCTCGTCGTCAGAAATGAAGGCTGGCTTGTGGCTGATCTCTGAGCACATCTTGCTGGACCCTGAAACACACACACACACACACACACACACACACACACACGTGCATACGCATAGGCACACACGCGCGCGCGCATACACATATGCACACACGCATACACACACACACTTTGAAATGATTTATGCACAATGAATTAATGAAAATGAACATACATACATATGTGCATATCCACAAATATGCACGTTTACACAAACACAAACATACACACACACGTGTACACACACACACACACACACGCACACACGTGTACACACACTCACACACACACACACACACACTTTAAAATGATACATGCACAATAGATTAATGAAAATTAAAAAAATACATGTATACCCACAAATATGCAAGTTTACACACACACACACACACACACACACACACACAAAGGCACAAAGAGAGAGAGACAGAGACAGGGACACACTGAGACACAGAGACAGAGAACTGGAACTGTGGAACGCGAATAATTTATTGAGGGATTAAAAGGATAAGCTAAAAGCTTCTTTTTCACCAGACCCTTAGACACACGGCACACAAGGAAGGAGAAGAGAAGGAGGAGGAGGAGGAGGAGGAGAAAAAAACGAACAAGCAGAAGCGGAAGAAGGAATGAAGAAGAAGAAGAAGAAGAAGAAGAAGAAAATGATGATGAAGGAGAGACATAGTGTGTGTGTGTGTGTGTGTGTGTGTGTGTGTGTGTGTGTGTGTGTGTGTGTGCGCGCGCGTGCGTGCGTGTGTGTGTATGTGAGTATGTGTGCGTGCGTGCGTGTGTATGTGTATGCGTGTGTGCGCGTATATGTGTGTGTAGGCGTGTGTATGCGTGCGTGTGCGCGTGTGTGTGTGGAGTGCAGTGGTGGCTTAGTGGTAACACGCGCGTCGAGGAAGTCAAGAGAATCTCAGCGCACAGGTTCCAGTCCCACGCTCGCTAAGTACCTTCTCCACCACCACCACCCTCCCACGCCCTCCCCCACCCCCCACACACCCCCATCCCCTTCCCAGAGTCGTGTGCTGGACGCTAGCCATACGTATGAGACGATAAACCGAGGTCCTGTGTGAAGCAGCATTCACTTAGCGCACGTAAAAAAAAGAACCCATGGCAGGAAAATGATTAATTTTTTTCATCGCAACATTCTGTGGAAAATCCCACTTTGAAAGTAAAACAAATACATTTGTAAATGTATTTGTATTTCTTTTTTTTATCACAACAGATTTTACTGTGTAAAGTTCGGGCTGCTCTCCCCCGGGAGAGCGCGTCGCTACACGCAACCCATTAAAAAAAAAAATTCCTGCGTGCAGTTTTATTTGTTTTTCCTATGCAAGTGGATTTTTCTGCAGAATTTTGCCAGGGACAACCCTTTTGTTGTCATGGACTCTTTTACGTGCGATAAGTGCATACTGCACACGGGACCTCGGTTTATCGTCTCATCCGAATGACTAGCGTCCAGACCACCACTCAAGGTCTAGTGGAGGGGGGGGGGGAGAAAATATCGACGGCTGAGACGTGATTCGAACTCAGCGCGCTCAGAGTCTCTCGCTTCCTACGCAGACACGTTACCTCTAGGCCATCACTCAACAGGCAGGGAGAAAGATAAGAAAGAAAGAAAAAAAGAAGAAGAAGAAAAAGAAAAAAAATGTCTGGGTTGTAGCAACGCTTTCTCTCTGGGGAGAGCAGTCCAAGTTTCACACAGAGAAATCTTTTGAGAGAAAATGTAATATGATACAATGCGTGTGTGCGTGCTCACGAACTCACCTTTTGCCCCTGGGCAGTTCAATCGCTGGGCTCACTCAGCTGAACTGCCCGGGCCTCAGCACGCGCCTGTCATTTCTGTCATCTGACTGATGATGCTGGGTAGTGTGTGTGTGTGTGTGTGTGTGTGTGTGTGTGTGTGTGTGTGTGTGTGTGTGTGTGTGTGTGTGAGAGAGAGAGAGAGGGAATGAGAGAGAGAAAGAGAGAGACAGAGAGAGAGAGAGAGAGACAGTGAGAGAGAGAATGAGAGAGAGAGAGAGAGAAAGAGAGATAGAGAATGAGACACACACACACTCACACACACACACACACACAGAGCTCAAATAATTTAATGAACATCGGCCTTGAGCGATAGTTCAACGGGGGGAGGGGGTGGGGGGTGGGGTGGGGGGGAGAACAAAAGGTGAGGGAACGTCCTTGACAACATGGAACACAGACAGAGAGAGAGAGAGAGAGAGAGAGAGACAGAGACAGAGACAGAGAGATAGAGATAGACAGACACACAGAGAGAGACAGAGAGAGAGAGAGAGAGAGAGCCAGCCAGCCAGACACAGAGAGAAAGAGAGAGAGAGAATGAGAGTGAGAGAGAGAAAGAATGAGAGACAGAGAGAGACAGAGAGAGACTGCGTGTGCGCGCGCGCGCGCGCGCGTGTCAGAGAGAGAAAGAGAGAGAGAGTGTGTGTGTATGTGTACGCGCGCGCGCGTGTGTGTCAGAGAGAGAGGGAGAGAGAGAGAGAGAGAGAGAGAGAGAGAGAGAGAGAGAATGAGAGACAGTGAGAGAGAATGAGAGTGAGAGAGAGAGAATGAAAGAGAGAGAGAGACACAGAGAGAGACTGTGCGCGCGCGCGCGTGTGTGTGTCAGAGAGAGAGAAAAAGAGAGAGACAGAAAGAGAGAGAGAAAGACTGTGTGAGTGTATATCTATCTGTCCATACAGTTTTGTGCGTCCGGACTACCAACTGATTTAAAAAAAAAATCGTTCTTCATTATTTTAATTGTGACTTAGCTATACTGATGTAAAATTGGCTGAATATTTCGTCTCTGCAACTCTCTCTCTCTCCCCCCCCCCCCCCCCCCCGCCTTATTGTAACAGTTTTTGATATATATATATGCCATCAAAATAGTTGTGTGCTCGGTTCGAGGTCATTTTGGGAACAGTTGACAGTGCCTATTTTATTTCCCACCATTTCCAAAATAATAAGCCACTCCCTCACACTGGTTGACTTCCCTTGATTATTCTAAAATAATAAGCGACTCCCCTGGTTCCGGCTTGCGCCAGTGCGATCAGCAATCATTGTTTGGGAGTGATTTTTTTAGTGGAACTTTGAACATTTTGTTGTTGTTAACAAACACATTAATGCCTTCCAACGAAAAGCAAAGAGGTAAGACCCCCCAAAAAGAAGCGAAAATTTCGTGGAAACCGGTACTCAAACGGCTCAGCTAAACCATCGAAGTTAAGCTCGAGTGCAGTTAACTCAGTTACCGCAGCAAGTTAGTGTCGAGTGTCAACACACTGAAAGCGAAAGTAGAAGTGTGTGGATGATACGTCCAGCACCACTGAAGAGAAATTTTAAATAATGTACAAAATTGTGAATGAAAGTGAAACTAAGACTGACACAGAAATTAATAATGAAGACTGTGATGGCTTTAACTCTGATTCATCTGAGAGGCACTGAAATATTGATATTGGTATATACTGTCAGACAATATTGCTTCACAGCTGCAGTGTGCATTCTGTGGCAAAAAGCTTAACGCCGTTGGAAGTGGAGAGAGGTGGGGATTGGGGAGTATGTTTGCATAACACTGCCAGAATAAAAAAATGTGCTGAAAGGGCTTACCCCTCTTCAGAACTTATCAAGGGTGGTGGTAGAGGAAAAGCGACAAGTTAAAGGAAAAATCGTCGTGTCTGTGACAAGAACAGTGTCTCACACAGAGGTGGGCTGCTCGGCATCAGAATAAATGCATGTATGGGCTGTATATTTTCACAAACTGTCTACTGATGAGAACCCAATGCATAATTTCTTTTTTTTTCCCCTTTCTTCTCTGTTCTGAGAAGTGTGCTTATAAACGGGCAGAAAAGGAAAAAGAGACTCACAGACTATAAACATGAAAATAATCGGATGTTTAGAAGTTTACACACACAACCCCCATGAATCAGTCAATAGCCTAATATGAAAATTGTCCCCCCCAAAAAGGAAAGCACATGGGACTGACACTGTTGGAAGCTGCTGCTGCCTTAGCTGTTGGGACTATTCGGTGGTGGACCGAGGACATTTTTGTGACATTTTGAGACAGCTGAACCTGACTGGTGACAAGTTTGCTCGTGCTAGCCTTGAGCGTAGAGATATCGCCCGCATCAAAAGAGCACAGAAAGAGGCCCACGAGAGCTCACATAAAGCAAGAATTACCAGAAGAGAAGAGATGCCCAGGAAGGATGAAGCTGAAGCTGAAGCAGGTCTTCCCTATGCCGCCTCCAGACTATGAGGTAGGCATGTTTGGCATTATCATTTGGGGGGTGTTGGAATAGTTGTCGAAAAATCGACATTTTATTTTGGTTTTTGCTTGATAATTTCAAAACTCTTACAGACATTGACCTGAAAAATTTCCACAACTCTTGAACAGACCAAGGGCTGACACTTGAAACAAATTCATTGGAGTAGACTAAAGAACCGGATATTGTATGTGAATATTTTATAGAAAAAAGTGAACATTTCTAGCCCAGCGGTGCGGCTTAACTATTTAAGGAAGAGGTTCAGTTTTGCGTTAGGATCCAGAAACAAATTTCTACATACCTATAGTTTTGAAAATATCAAGGAAAAACCCAGCTGTTCATTTTCACGCAAGCTATTTATTTATTTAGTTGTTAAACAATTTTTACTCAGACTTGTTTTAATTTTAAATAAATAACACTGCCGGCTTAAACTTTGGACTTTTAAAAACATTTTGACCAAATTTGGTGTACATTCCTTGTCATATGGCTGTATAACTTAAGTATGATTTTGTCACTCCCGGTTTGCTAGCAGTCGGGCCTTACTACTCCACACTCGCTTAGGACCAGATATTAAACACATTGAGACGATACTAACAATTTTGTTTTTATATTCCAGACAAAGTGGTCAAATCATGTTCCCTGTCCTTAAATCAATACAACGAAAATACAATTCTTTCGTGAAAATTTTATGGGATAAGTGAGTAACAATGAAATTTCTTTTGTGTTGAAGAACGTGATTTGACCATTTTGTCTTGAATACAATATTTATTTTATTTCTCGTCACTATGTTTCCAGTGTCTGATCCTTAGCGAGGGTCGAGATGTATACAATTACGCTCTTTAACTCACTCAGTACGGCCAGTCCTCTGTTCTCCTCTACACAGACTCCTCGGATGTCCAGTGGGTGTCTGAATGACCCAACCTTTAGCTCCCGTCGTCAGAACTGTGGTTTTCTTTGTCAACATTCACCTCTTCAGTATAAGAGCCTTCCGATTGCAATATTTTGATGATGGTAATTGGGGTGAAACAAGTGAGTCTTGAAGGCCTTGCCTCTCTTGTTTCAAAATGTAATGTTTAAGATGAGAAAGATCAGTTTAAAGCAAATTAAGGCCCCTAGCATTAGAGTAATTTCCCTTTTTTACTATCTGCACCAAAACGTTTGCAAAATAAATAAAACTTCCATGCTTAGCAAAAGAAGTTCCTGTTTGAACAAAAAATGATAATAATGACTGCTCTTGTTGTTGGGTCAGAATATCAGATCAAAGTGCCAAGTTTAGAGAATACAAAAAATATGAATACAACAGTAAATGCAGTTTGCATATAATTAGGCTTCATTTTTAATTTTTTTGTGCCCATCCCAGAGGTGCAATATTGTTTTAAACAAGATGACTGGAAAGAACTGAATTTTTCCTATTTTTATGCCTAATTTGGTGTTGACTGACAAAGTATTTGCAGAGAAAATGTCAATGTTAAAGTTTACCACAGACACACAGACACACACAAACACAGACAACCGAACACCGGGTTAAAACATAGACTCATTTTGTTTACACAAGTGAGTCAAAAATGAAGCCTAATTATATGCAAACTGCATTTACTGTTATATTTATATTTTTTGTATACTCTAAACTTGGCACTTTGAACTGATATTCTGACCCAACAACAAGAGCAGTCATTATTATCATTTTTTGTTCAAACAGGAACTTCTTTTGCTAGGCATGGAAGTTTTATTTATTTTGCAAACGTTTTGGTGCAGATAGTAAAAAGGGAAATTACTCTGTAATTAATGCTAGGGAACTTAATTCGAATCTGGTTAGGACTTTTTTTTTTTAACGCGAAGCTTTATAATAACAAATACAGAACACATTTTAACGATTAGATTTTTTTTTAAAAGTGTATCACAAGTGTCTTGAAGGCCTTGCCTCTCTTGTTTCCTCTTGTTTTTTGTATCCTCTTTTCTTCTTGTTCTTCAGTCGTTTCCACGAAGGCGGTCTGGTTGTTCTGGGGTTAAGGGTTCGGTTCTGATTCTTTGGGTGTACATGTGACTGGCCAGACCTATCTACGCTCTGAAGGTTCTGTAATTATTTCAGTTTCACCTGCTCTTACTTTGAGGGAGAGATTCCAGATTCCAGATAGTTTATTCATGTATAGGCCTAACTTACTTTGAGGGAGAGATTCCAGATTCCAGATGGTTTATTCATGTATAGGCCTAACTTACTTTGAGGGAGAGATTCCAGATGGTTTATTCAATGTATAGGCCTAGGCCCCTTATGAAGGGGTATGTGGACAATATATATATATATTTTTTATATAGACAAATATTACGTTGCAATGCCTGTTAACGTCCAAATATTCGATTAAACAAACATATAAGTAAAGTAGTGCTACGGTTTAGTATGTAGAACACTAAAATGCTGTCAAGAAGTTACAATTTTTTTTTCTGAATTTGAAAGCTTTATATAAAAATAGAGAAAATTTTCGAACAGTTTCAGGAGATGTTGATGACATTAAGTTCAATTTAAACAACGCAGCTTGAGAGAGAGAGAGAGAGAGAGAGAGAGAGAGAGAGAGAGAGAGAGAGGAGATTGAGATCGAAATCGAAACTTTTTTTTAATTGAGGGAAAAGGAATAGGCACTTATCGGCCTGTTTTCATCCTACCCTCGTCGTAAAGATAACGTGTAAAATAATCTAGGAAATACAAGAAGACTGAAAAAACGTAGGAAAAAACATATATACACCACATGGCAACAACAACAAGAACAAATAAATGGCATGGAAAATACACAATTCTCCACAAAATAACATATTGTCGGAGAGAGAGTGAGGGAGAGAGAGGGGATAACTATGAGAGAGAGTCAGAGAGAGAGAGAGAGGGGGAGAGTCAGAGAGAGCGAGGAGGGTTAGGTGCTTGTAATAAACCACCAGCATAGATACATCTATAACAAGTCTTGCGAAGTTTCCTCAGTAAAGCCGCGAGTCCAGTGACCTTACTTTGGAGAAAGCCATTCATTTAAGCAGGTCCTTTTTTTTTTTTTTTTATTTCCTGATCTGCATA
>NC_134902.1:4269519-4274519 GCF_041734735.1 Babylonia areolata | reverse complement strand
ACAACAACAACATAAATACATAAAAAATACTACTACTACTACTAATACTGCTAATATTTATAAGGTGCAAAATCTTGATGAAGTCAAGTCTAAGGGCACGCGCGCGCACACACGCACACACACACACACACACACACACACAAACAAACAACAACAAAAACCAAAAAAAAACCAATGGCACACTGACCAGCTTGGATATACTTCAGAAGAAAAAGAAGAAACAGACAGACACCGTGACAGACATACAGACAGACGCAGGGACTGACAGACAGACAGACAGATACTGTGACAGACAAACAGACACAGACAGACAGACATTGTGACAGACAGACAGACAGACGCAGGGACTGACAGACAGACAAACAGACAGACACTGTGACAGACAAACAGACACAGACAGACAGACATTGTGACAGACGCAGGGACTGACAGACAGACAGACAAACAGAGAGAAACTCTGACAGACAAACCGACAGACAGACAGACACTATGACAGACAGACAGACGCAGGGAATGGCAGACAGACACTGTGACAGACAAACCGACAGACAGACAGACACTGTGACAGACAGACAGACGCAGGGAATGGCAGACAGACACTGTGACAGACAAACAGACAGACAGACACCGCGACAGACAAACCGACAGCCTCTGGGACAGACAGACAGACAGACAGACGGACGCACCCCGGACGGACTTCATGTGCTGCACGGCCATGCGCAGTACGGTCAGTTTGTCCAGCTTCCGGTTCATGGCGCTGCACATGGGGATCAGGGCCGACAACTCCGTGATGTAGGTGTTCATCTTGTCGCGTCGTCGCTTCTCGATCTCGCTGTGGTTCTGTCTGGAAACAGATTAAAAAAAAAAAAAAAAAAAAAAAGAACAAAAAGTTAAAGATTAACTCACTGAGTCCCGCGCCCGAACTCTGCCTCGGCGTCAAAATCCGTCTTTTCACGTACGTTTTTTTTTTTTTTTTTGACAGACACTGGGTTACAAGGAAATCCTTTCTCAGAAAAATAGACATTTTTTTGGACATGGGTTGGTGTGTGTGTGTGTGTGTGTGTGTGTGTGTGTGTGTGTGTGTGTGTGTGTGTGTGTGTGTGTAACGAGGAAACCTTCACAGAAAATAGGCAGATTTTTTTTTTTTTTTCAAACAGAGGGTTTGACAGGGAAAACCCTTTCCGAGAAAATATATAGTACTGACATTTTTCCCAACAACAGAGAGAGAGGGGTGCGTGACAAGGAAACCCAATTCCCACCTCTGGTGCTTCCTGGAGTCCACATCGTTGGGATCCAGCGAGACAGAGGTGTGTGCTTCATCGTCATCCTCGCTCAGGCATTCGTAGCCGCTGTCGGCACATCATCACCATCATCAACATCATCATCATCATCAACAACATCATCATCACTATCATCATTGTCGTCGTCACCCACCATGATAATCGTCGTGATCTCCATCATCATCATCGCCAGCGTCATCATCAACAACATCATCATCAACATCATCACCATCATCATCACCATCATCATCAACATCATCACCATCATCATCAACATCATCACCATCATCATCATCATCAACATCATCACCATCATCATCAACATCATCATCATCAACATCATCGTCGTCGCCCACCATGGTAATCGTCAACAACATCGTCATGATCATCGTCATGATCTCCATCATCATCATCATCGCCAGCGTCATTATCACCATCACCGTCATCATCATTATCGTCAATGTGTTTATCAACTTCACCATCATCATTATCATCAACGTCATTATCCTAATCAGCACCGTCAACATCATCATCGTCGTCGTCGTCATCCTCGCTCAGGCATTCGCAGCCACTGTCGTTACATCATCACCATCATCATCAACATCAACATCATCGTCGTCACCCACCATGATAATCGTCAACAACATCGTCATGATCTCCATCATCATCATCGCCAGCGTCATTATCAACATCATCATCACCATCACAGCCATCATCACCGTCATCATCATTATCGTCAAGGTGTTTATCAGCTTCACCATCATCATTATCATCAACGTCATTATCATAATCAGCACCGTCAACATCATCATCGTCGTCGTCGTCATCAGCATATTTTGTCTTCCTTTTAAAAAAACACACACAACATTTTTATTCAATTTTTACATTATTAAACACACACACACACACATACACTAGTAACTATACATACACAGAGACACAGACATAGACACACACACACAGAGAAACAAAAAGAAGTACTACTACTACTACTACTACTACTACTACTACTGGTACTACTACTAATACTAATAACACAACCACAAGAACATGCTGGCAAAGATCAATGAATCAAGATCAAATATAGGCGAAGTCTAAGCAGTCTAAGGAATCCGATAAATTGTAGTTTGTCAACCTCACAATAGTTAGCACATAATGTGGCCATGCTTTAAATTGAATAGTAAGATACAAAACACAGTAATAACAATATCAGAACTGTACAGAACTGTATAGTCATCAGCATCTTTGTCAACACCATCGTCATTCTCCGTGAGAATTCATAGACATTCTCAGCACAATGGAGGTGAACATCGTCACCACCATCATCATCATCATCATCATCGACATCGCTATCGTGTTCGTCGTTGTCTTGACCACATCATCATCATCCACATGGTCACTATCAAGTGGAGCGGTGGCCCAGTGGTAATGCGCCCGACTAGGAAGCGACTGTGGGTTCGAACCCCATAAGAACAGGGTGTTTTTTTTGGGTGTTTTTTTTTTTTACTGCTCCCATTTCTACTGGACATTGAGTTGGGGTCTGGGTGTCGGATGAGACGGTGAACCAAGGTCTCTTCTGTACAAGTCTACAGACCAGTAACACCGCACTTACACACACACACACACACACACACACTTACACACACACACACACAAACACTTACACCCACACATTTACACATACACACACACACATTTACACTTACACCCACACATTTACACTTTTACACACACACATTTATACACACACACACACACACACACACACACAGAGTGACACTCACGTACACACACACACTGGTGTAAAAAAAAGCAATTGTTGCTTATTCAATTTACCATCATGAACAAAAAAAATCTGACTTGACTTGACACACACACTCTAAACCCCGCCCACCCCACCCCTCCCCCCCCACACACTCCGTACCCCACTCCCACCCACCCCCACACCCCCCACACATACATCCCACCACACTCACTCCACAGAAGTGGAGCTTCTCTTCCTCTTGCGATCCATGGGTGGTGGTGGTGGTGGTGGTGGTGGTGGTGGGCAAGATGAGGGTGGGACAGGGGGGAGGGCACCCCCTCCACCTCCCCTAGATCACGGGTGGGTGAGTGAAAGGTGGGTGGTGGGTGGGTGTGTGGGAGAGGTGCGGGTAGCAGGGGCCTCACCCTCGCCCCTTGCTGTCCAGCAGCGACAATGCTACGGGGATGGTCTGAAAAAAGAAGAAGAAACGAATAGATAGATAGATAGATAAATGAATATTTTATCGTGGTTTGAACTATGAATATATATATATAAACGAATGAACAGATTGATGAATAAATAAACGAAGAAATAATCCAAGAAATGAATAAGTAAACAAACAAACAAGTGAATGAATGAATGAACGAATGAATAAATTGAAAACAAACAAATGAATGATTGAATGAATGAACGAACGAACGAATGAATAAATTGATAAATGATATTAATGAATAAATAACCAAAGAAATTTAAAAAAAAGTAAACAAACAAAGAATCAAATGAATGAATGAATGATCGAATGAATAAATTATTAAATAAATGATCAAATGAAACATGATAATGAAAACTTATTCAGCGTCTTTTTTTCCCCCTCAAATAGAGAACTGAAAGCGCGTTACATACATGAAAAAAACACAAAAAATCCACCACAAAAAACCTCGTTAACTGTGAAAGACGAGACATACATACACACTCACAGACACACACACACGTACACACATACTCACAGACACACACACACACACATACAGAGGGTGGCTACAAGGGAATTGTTTCCCAGCGCTGAACACTGAACTGAACACTAACCAACCATACGCAGAATTATTGGTTTTTGTTGTGTGTTTTTTTCCCACCACCTCTTTCTTTTCCATATTACTAACGTAGTTGTTTCTTTTTAAAGGTCCCGAAAGTGTGTGTGTGTGTGTGTGTGTGTGTGTGTGTGTGTTCGTGTGTGTGTGAGCGACATGAACCAGGGCTGTGTGATGTCTTTTTTTCGTTCCTTCTTCTGTCCGTTCGCCTGTCTGTCTGTCTGTCTGTCTGTAAAAGAATGGAATACAAAAATGACAACAGGTTATGTTTTTCAGTACCAAGTGTACCGGGGTCACAAGAAATATAGGGGGCGGGACGGGGGTTGGAGTGGGGGTGGGCGCGTGGGTGGGTGGGGGAGGGGGGGGTAGTAAATAAAAGATACAAAGATGAGTCAGAAATCATGTACACGTATACTAACCCCTCGAGATAACAGAAGGGGGGGGGGTAGGGGAGGGGGGGACAACATCAACAACAACAAAAAAAAAAAAACACTGACGTTTTATTATTCTCTTCCTCGTCGAGTCGACTTCCGCCTATTCATCAAGTCTTTCTTTTTCCCATGCGCTGTTTTTCTCTTAATCCTCATTCAAGCTCCGCCTCTCCCCCCCCCACCCCCACCCCCCCCCCCACCTCCCACGACCTGCCTCCCCCCCCCCCTCCTCCCGCCCCCCCCCCCCACTTCCCCTTAGTGTATTCATGTATCTCCATTCACATTTCCTGCCGAGGTCACTCGGCTGTGGCGGAATAAAGTCTGCTTGTCACCTGAAGCAACGCCAACTCGTAGGTTGTAAGCCAGGGACCTCTGAGTGTTAAGGCTTCGTCGTGAAAACGTGCTTTGTCTTCTGGTGGCTCTGTGTGTGTGTGTGTGTGTGTGTGTGTGTGTGTGT
>NC_134902.1:4254519-4262019 GCF_041734735.1 Babylonia areolata | reverse complement strand
GTAATCTAACCTTACTCTGGGCGAAAAAGCAATTATTATAACTGCCGAGACAAATTGTGACTTCTTAACGCAATCATGAACCAGCCTATTTCTAATGATATTCAGTCACTGATATTTCTAATATTCTGTCTGCCTGTCTGTCTCTGTATGCCTCTTTCTCTCACTTTTTGGAGAGAGGGGAAACATGAAAGTTTTGTAATGACACTGTGTTTTTTTTTTAAAGTTTTCTTGTTACATTGTTTATTTGGACTCGTAGCTTCATAACCTACAGGATTATTCCCAATATTATCCGGTCGTGGAGAAATCGGTGGGGTTATTTTTCCTTTGAACTGGAAAAAAAAAATATTGTAATAATCTTTCCCCTTCATGGCAGGACTATCGCAGTCCTTTCTCTCCTTTACTCAACACCTGGCTTACACCCGAAAACGGTATATGGCTGCCCACATGGCGGGGTAAAAACGGTCATACACGTAAAAGCCCGTTCGTAAACATACGAGTGAACGTGGGAGTTGCAGCCCACGAACGTAGAAGAAGAAAAGAAGAAGAAAAAGGAGAAGGAGGAGAAGAAGAAGAAGAAGACGAAGAAGAAGAAGAAGAAGAAGAAGAAGAAGAAGAAGAAGAAGAAGCAGGAAGAGGAGGAGGAGGAGGAGGAGAAGAAGAAGAAGGAGGAGGAGGAGGAGGAGAAGAAGAAGAAGAAGAAGCAGAAGAAGACGAAGAAGAAGAAGAAGACGAAGAAGAAGAAGAAGAAGAAGCAGGAAGAGGAGGAGGAGGAGAAGAAGAAGGAGGAGGAGGAGGAGGAGGAGGAGGAGGAGGAGGAGAAGAAGAAGAAGAAGAAGAAGAAGAAGAAGAAGAAGACCCGGCTTATATCAGAGACTGACATAAGCTTTCAGCTGTGCCGACAGCATAGTAAGATTCAGTTTCAGTTTCTCAAGGAGGCGTCACTGCGTTCGGACAAATCCATACACGCTACACCACATCTGTTGAGCAGATGCCTGACCAGCAGCATAACCCAACGCGCTTAGTCAGGCCTTGAGTGCATGCTTACATATTTGTGTACCTATGAAAGTGGATTTCATTTTACGTAATTTCGCCAGAGGACAACACTCTCGTTGCCATGGGTTCTTTTTCAGTGCGCCAAGTGCGTGCTGCACACGGGACCTCGGTTTATCGTCTCATCCGAAAGACTAGACGCTCAGTTTGATTTTCCAGTCAAACTTAGGAGAAAGGGCAAGAGCGGGATTCGAACCCACACCCTCACGGACTCTCTGTATTGGCAGCTGAGCGTCTTAACCATTCTGCCACCTTCCTCCTTGCATAGTAAGAGCTGTGTGATCAATGGTTTCTCCACTGCAATGGGAGAACTCATTTACAGCTTTGTATTTCGTAAAGGACCTTGACTTTAAAACAAGGAGGCAAGATTGCACTGGCTCTTACCGCTGCAGCATTGAGGACTATAGCTGGCCTTTGGGAACCACCCCAGCGCCGACTGTCCTAAACCCCTCTTGGCCGAGAAGGAGGGGATATAACTTGGGCAAGACACTCTCCTCCACAGTCAAATTCTGGCCAAGATGGTCGGGACAGCAGTTGCCTCCTCTGCTGTTCTGATGGTCATAGTCGGACAACAAACTACTACCACACCATACCACACCTTGTTTAGTGGTGGAACAGACTGGTGATCCTTCATTCATTTCGACAACGAGTGTCGAGACTTAGCGTTCCACATTGAAGTATCGATGAACTCACTCTCGTGCATGGTCTAATAGGGAACAACTGTGTGTGTGTGTGTGTGTGTGTGTGTGTGTGTGTGTGTGTGTGTGTGTGTGTGTGTGTGTGTGTGTGAGAGAGAGAGAGAGAGAGAGAGAGAGAGAGAGAGAGAGAGAGAGAGAGAGAGAGAGACTGGCCAACCAACTGACTGTCGGACACGGCAGACTGTCAAACATTAGGTTTTCGATCCAAAGGCAGGGTTGTCCGCACGGGCGATTTTAGCACAGCTACGTTTGCCTTGCGTTACCAACGTTCCTAACTTTACGCTGCTTCCATGAGCTTTGTGGTGCTAACCTTTTAACTCTCTCCATGCGAACGGCGAAAGAGACGACGTCAACAGCGTTTCACTCCAATTACCATCATCAAAGTACTGCAAGCGGAAGGCTCTTATACTGAAGAGGTGAATGTTGACAAAAAAATACCACAATTCTGACGACGGAAGCGAAAGGTTGGGTTGGGTCATTCAGACACCCACTGGACATCCAAGGGGTCTGTGTTGAAGAGAAGAGAGGACTGGCCGTACTGAGTGAGTTAAGCCTGTATGCTCAGCTATGTGTCTTTCTTTTGCGCTTGTCTTTGGTGGCTGCAGGTTGTTTAACTCTTGTAATTCTTTTGCGTTTGTTGTTGTTGGTGGTTGCGGTTAACGGTTTTTGTTGGGTTTTTTGTTCAAATCTGCAGAAAAACGGACTTTTTTTTTTTTTTAATCAGTCAAAGTGTTTTTGCTTTGTTTCAATTTGTTTCAACGTGATCTGCATGGTGTTCGGCTCGTTAAAGGAATATGTAGCAACGAATTCAAACGAAACCATTGTTATTTGCATCGTAAACACCAGGGTTAAGACATCCACCATGGGATATTAAAGTAGCCTCAACCGCCCCCCCCCCCCCCATGCCCCTAAAACATGGTCGGGAGAGAGAGATTTTGTGAACACTGAAATTTTTGCGAACGGGTTCCAGACACTCAAAAAACCTGAAATAAGTGACTTAATACTGAAACAAAGCAAAACAAAAGGAGGGAAAATCATTTATCTAAATGCGCACTATGGAAATCCGTTCAACATTACGTAGAGCACACATACAGCACGTGAACCATATCTTAGTGGCAGGAAAATGGCCGCCACACCACACCACGCCACACCACACGAACTGGAAAGACCGAAGCCAACTGACCTGACATTAACCCATTAACTGCTGAAACTTGATGAGATCCGACCAGTGTGTCATCAGTCTTTAACCCCTTCCTGCTTGTTGTCGTCAGTGACGTGACTGATATTGCTGTACAGAAGTAATCGCATAACCCCCATCAGGAGGGGGGAAAAATGTGACAGATGTCCTCGCCTGTAATCTCTGTCATATCTCAATGAGGACACATCTCTTTTCTCTAAGAAGAATACTCTTCAGCAGAGTGCCAGTGTGTGTGTGTGTGTGTGTGTGTGTGTGTGTTGTGTGTGTGTGTGGTGTGTGTGTGTGTGTGTGTGTGTGTGTGTGTGTGTGTGTGTGTGTGTGTGTGTGTGTATGAGAGTGTGTGTGTTATTGCTCTGAAGTAATTTCCGTGAATGTATTAAAAATACTTAGCCCTGTCTCAAGTCTGACTGAGAATTGCAAAAAAAATATACATCTCTCTCTCTTCATCTCTCTCTCTCCCTCTCTTTGGAACCCCTAATGCGTTCAAAACAAACAAAACAATCTCTCTCCAAAAATATTATAAAATATATATACATCTCTCTCTCTCCCTCTCTCCGTCTCCCCCCTCTCTCCAAGTCTCTCTCTCTCTACCCCCCCCCCCAGCCCCCCCCCCTCCCGTCTCTGTGTGTGTCTCTCCGTCTCTCTCTCTCTCTCTCCCCCCTCTCTCTCCCCCCCCTCTCTCTCTCCCTCTCTCTATGAATTCACACACATGAGAGATTAGAAAGTAGGGAAGGAGAGGGAGGAGGGGGGGGGGGAGAGGGGTGAAGGGTGAGGAGGGTGTGTGTGTGTGTGTGTGTGTGTGTGTGTGTGTTCCACAGTAGTTCGGGGTCAACAATAACCAACCCCCCTCACTTCCCGGACTCCTGTTGTCTGACGTCATTCCAAGGAAGTGTGGAGGTAACTCCGTCAAGCTAAGAGCAGAGAACGGTGATGTCCCTTGGCTACTGATGTGTCTCGGCGCGGACAAGTGGGTGGGTCTGTGTGTCTGTGTCCGTGTGTCTGAGTCCGTGTGTCTGTGTTGATGGTGGCAGAGGGAGAGAACACACGCTGTGAACTATATGAACTGAGCAGTCAGTTTTCTTTCCCGTTGTTAATTTGTGCTTCCTGTTCTTCCTGCGTGGAGTGATGGCCTAGAGGTAACGCGCCCGCCTAGGAAGCGAGAGAATCTGAGTGCGCTGGTTCGAATCACGGCTCAGCTGCCGATATTTTCCGACCTCCTCCACTAGACCTTGAGTGGTGGTCTGGATCCTAGTCATTCGGATGAAACGATAAACCGAGGTCCCGTGTGCTAGCATGCACTTAGCGCACGTAAAAGAACCCACGGCAACAAAAGGGTTGTTCCTGGCCAAATTCTGTGGAAAAATCCACTTCGATAGGAAAAACAAATAAAAGGTGGCGCTGTAGTGTAGCGACGCGCTCTCCCGGGGGAGAGCAGCCCGAATTTCATACAGAGAAATCTGTTGTGATAAAAAGATAAATACAAATACAAACAAATCATACGGCAGAGGAACAACCATCAAGCTCAATAGCGGGAACAACGCGGTGTGGCGTGGAAGACTTTAGCTGGTTCAGGTGCTCTTATGCAGCGCTAATCTCTCTTTCCTACGTTGAGTGGAATTAGCTGTTCACTTCGTAGGAATTCCTAAAAAACGCTACGGCAAGCTAGGAGTCGCCCGTTGGCCGCGGCAGAGCCTGTCGGTCAGGCGTTGGACTTGTGGTGATCCAGTGTTCACCAGTGACCAGGGTTCGAGGCCCCCGTTTCGGCATGGTGTTGTGTCCTTTGGGGGAAAAGGCAGTTTGCTTCGATTTTTCCTCACTCCACCCAGGTGTGAACGGGTACCTGACTTTGGACGGGGGAGGATGGAACCCGCGGAGAGAGAGAGGACTGGGTCCCGCCTTCCTGTGTCGAGCTCTAGACACGGTGGATATGAATTCAATGTCCCGATAGCCGTAAACAAACGATCGATGCAACCTTTAGCTTTAACCATTTCACCGCCAAGCTCGCATTTATCGGCACAGGCGTGATATAGGACCCATGTCACTGAAAGGTGACCATTCATTGGTCTGTTGTCCATGAACCTACTGCTCTTAATGTTCGGTGGTAGGATAGGCCATATTTTCTAGTCCTCGCAGGGGGGAATCCCCAGCTATTCTTAGCCACTGTCATTTCTGTGTTTGTACCACAAGGGAATTTTGTTCTCTGAATTGACTGGCGGTGAAAGGGTTAATGCTCACGAGAAGGGTTTACCATACTCATGACCATCCATCATGTTATCAGTGGCAAAGACTCACAGTAACTGGATGGAAGCGACATTTCCACAGTCAGTAACACAAAGACACGCGCACAAATACAAAAATACGTAAGCACGCTCCGCTCTCAAACACACATGCGCGTGCGCGCGAACACACACACATGTACATGCACTGACAAACACACATCTCTACACCCACACAACAGTGCACTACATTACACACACACACACACACACACACACACACGCACATATACACCATTATGATGAACTACTCACAGACTGATTTAGACGGACACACACATACACGCCATTATAATGAACTACTTAAACACACACACACACACACACACACACACACACACAAACACGCCATTATGATGAACTACTCACACACTTAGCATGCTTCAGTTTCAGTTTCAGTTTCAGTAGCTCAAGGAGGCGTCACTGCGTTCGGACAAATCCATATACGCTACACCACATCTGCCAAGCAGATGCCTGACCAGCAGCATAACCCAACGCGCTTAGTCAGGCCTTGAGAGAGAGAGAAAAAAAAAAGAAAGAAAAAAAAGGGTGAATAAATAATAGATAAACACACACACACACACACACACACACACTGCGCCATACCTTTACAAAAGAAATCCCAGGCAGCTGATATCACCGTGGTGTGAAGGAAAAAAAAAACGAAGAAAAAAAACCCCCACAAAACCCCACTGGATTCCTCACCAAACCTCTTCAAAATAAATAAATAAATAAACAAAAGTGCCTCACAAAAAACATGAAAATGTAGTCACAAATCTGCCCTCTCCTTTCCGTTCCTCTAAAGGTACACAGCAACACAGAAGATGGCGATGATGATGACGACGACAAAAACAACAAGTTTTACACTCGTTCGCGCCTCCCAAGCACCACTTCCGGTCAAGACCGTGCACTCTTCCATGGTCTTCAAGTCACTTCCTGTGGGGCCCCGGCCGTCCAAATCGCCATTGTCCTCCAACTTTGCCACTGCCCAAAGCAGGCGCCGTCACCCACCGGCCTCGTGCGTTGCCATGGCAACCATCACTCACTTGCACACACGGTTGCGGTGTGTCGAGAGGTTATTGGTTGGTTATCTGCACGTTTAGATTTTTTTCAGATCTTCCGATACTGTTAAGTCTTAGTCTAGGCTTATCATTGCTTTTCACTTCCTCAAGGAGTTAACAACACATGCAAGACTTCTTTCAGTGTGGCTAAGTAGGTTCGAACTCTCACTCCTTCGCACACTGGCCCACTTCTCAACGATCCTGTGTGTGTGTGTGTGTGTGTGTGTGTGTGTGTGTGTACATTTGTTGACTGACTTCTCTTGTACTATGTCGGTTGATAAATAAATAATTCCTCTCTGCTGCAGATCGATTTGAACGTAGATTAAATACTTTTTTTATTTTTATTTTACAGAATGTTTTAGTTCTGGTGAGCGGTAGAGGTACTTTCTTGTTGGTGGCTGTTTTTGTTTTGTTTTGTCTTGTTTTCTTTTTGTTTTTTCGTTCCAGGATGAGATAATGATGGCGCAAAAACTGCGAATGGGAATAAGTTTGGTCTTGACGATCCTAGATGGAAAAAACGTAATGTGTAGCAAAACAACAACAAAAAACAAAACAACAACAAACGGACAACAATAACAAAAAAGAAAGTGTCCTAATTCCAAAGTCTTGAGGTAACGTATATGACTCGAGTTACAAACTGGTTGGGAGTTTCTATGCAGGCTGACGCCATATTCAGTCCGCTATTAGCAAGGACAAAAGAAAATAGACAAAAACCATGTTTATATCGCTTCATCTCTTGCTTTTAACCTTTATAGAGGACTTCTCGCGAACAGTTTCAAGTCTCTTCAGCAGCCATTCTTCAGACGGACAGAAGAAGAAGAAGAAGAAGAAAAAATCCAACACGACAATTCTCAGTTCTGACGTTTTCTCACAAGATGTAGGCTACTGAACTATGGTAGTGCTTTCCTTCCTGTCTAGCATTTAGGCGTGGTTTGATTCCAGTTACATGCCCTTGAAATATCCACAAGTCGCTACACACATTAGCACGGTGTCCGAATGATCAGGAGACGGGTATTTTCGGATTGCTGTTTCTGTCTTTTAAACCGATGCTGGACGCGTTGATCAGTGGAGTTCTGCAACATAGAGAGAAAAAAATTTTTTTTTGAGGCCAAAAACTCTTAAAGCAGCAGCAACAGCAACATGCAGACACACACATACGCGCAGGCACGCGCACATGAGAACACATACATACACACGCACGCAGAAATGCGCACGCA
>NC_134902.1:4247019-4249519 GCF_041734735.1 Babylonia areolata | reverse complement strand
CCAGGACAACAACGCGAGTAGCCACATGGAACATCAGGACGATGTATGAAGCAGGAAGAACCATCCAAGCAGCGAGAGAGATGAAAAACTACAAGATCGGAGTGCTAGGATTGAGTGAGACAAGGTGGCTACAGTCAGGGCAGATGAGACTTTCGTCTGGAGAGCAACTGCTGTATTCAGGACACACAGAGGATGGAGCCCCCCCCCCCCCCCCACACTGAGGGTGTGGCCCTGATGCTGGCACCGGAGGCACAGGGGGCACTCATCGGCTGGGAACCTGTCAACTCCCGCATCATCACAGCCAAGTTTACCACCAAGAAGAATGACATCAGGCTGAACATCATCCAGTGCTATGCTCCCACCAATGACGCGGAAGAAGAGAAGAACGATGATTTCTACCAACAATTACAGACAGTGATAGACAGAAGAGGAGCCAAAGACATAACCCTACTGATGGGAGATTTCAACGCCAAGATCGGAAGGGACAACACCGACTACGAGGACACCATGGGGACACACGGACTGGGACAGATGAATGAGAATGGTGAGCGCTTTGCAGACCTGTGCGCCCTGAACCAGCTGGTGATAGGAGGAAGTATCTTCCCACACAAGCGCATCCACAAGGCCACATGGAGATCCTCGAACCACGTCACGGAGAACCAGATCGACCACGTCTGCATTAGCCGCAAGTTCAGGAGATCATGGCAGGATGTACGAGTGATGAGAGGAGCCGATGTGTCATCAGACCACCACCTTCTTACGACGACAGTGAGACTTCGCCTCAAGAAATTCACCAACGCCAACAACACACGGACAAGGTACAATGTTGGACTGCTCAGAAACAAGGACACACAAGCAGCATTCCAGATCAGCTTTTCCAACAGGTTCCAGCCACTACAAGAGCTGATAGAAGATGATGAGATGGACATCGAGACACAGTGGGAACACAGCAAGAAGCTCTGGCACGACACATGTGAAAAGGTCCTTGGCATGAAGAAGACTCAGCACAAGGAATGGATCTCTGCCTAAACCATCCACAAGCTGGAAACAAGGAAAGAGAAGAAAACTTTACTGAACACGAGCCGAACAAGAGCAACTATGGCAAAGGCACAGGAGAGTACACAGCAGCCGACAGAGATGTAAAGAGGAGCATCAAGAAGGACAAGAGGGAATACATCGAACGACCTGGCCAGTCAAGCAGAGGCAGCAGCCGGACAGGGGAACCTGAAGGACCTGTACCTGGTGATCAAGAAGCTGACGGGCAAGTTCCAGCAGACCGACAAGCCAGTGAAGGACAAGAACGGGAACCCACTGACAACAACCAAGGAACAGCTGAAACGATGAGCAGAACACTTCAGGGAGCTGCTGAACCGCCCCGCCCCTGACGCACCACCAGACATTCCACCTGCAGAGACGGAACTGCCCATCAGCTGCGACAAACCCTCAAAGGCAGAGATCAAGAAGGCCATCATGACTCTGAGAGAAATGGGAAGGCTGCAGGGCCGGACGAGATACCAGCAGAAGCCATCAAAGCAGACACGGAAATAGCTGTCAACATGCTATACAGCATCTTCAGCAAGATCTGGGAGAAAGAGGAGGTGCCGGTCCAGTGGAAAGAAGGAATCATCATCAAGAATGTATAATGTTACAAGCGCGCTCACATACGCTCGAACGTACACTAGTACACACACGAACATAAAAAAATCAGATAGAAAGAGACAAACTCGGAGTCTGAGAGAGAGAGAGAGAGAGAGAGAGAGAGAGAGAGAGAGAGAGAGAGAGAGACGGAACAAGACACAATTCTTTATTTTCGAGGATAATCCACAAGCACTGATGTGCTTTAATTATATATATATATATATATATATATAGATCCAGTCATTGCCCGGAACAGACGAGACAGAGAGAGAGAGAGAGAGAGAGAGAGAGAGAGAACTTTTTGAGGGAAGCGGAATAAGCATGCATATGATTTTTACACGTCCAGCCCTCAGGGCAAAGAGAAATGAAATCAAAACATTCACAAAATCACAAAAGGTTATAGAAATATAAACATTGCATTCAAATACACTCAAATACATAGAGACAGAGAGCCACACACACACACACACACACACACACACACACACACACTCATTCACTCACACACCGGCAAACACACACTGACACACACACACACACACACACACAAACACACAGCGAGATAGAAATGCCCATTACCACAGCGGCAACGAGAAATCGACCATAAACTGCCGACCTCTCTGAGGTCAGTCCTGCGGTCAAGCTCTTGACCGATAATTCCAAATGCACCCCCCCTAGCCCCCCTCTGTTCACACTCCACACAAGCCTCGCTTTCTAGACCCCAGCTAAACGACGAATGAAATTAACTACAGTAGGCTGGATATATTCGGAGGAAACCAATGTTCCGAATGTGTGGACATGACAACGACATCCCCGGCCCATGACAGACGAAACCAAACCAAACCCACATGTCTTGTGGGCA
>NC_134902.1:4232019-4237019 GCF_041734735.1 Babylonia areolata | reverse complement strand
AACAAAACGAAATAACACAAAGCGAAAGATGAAATAAAACGAAACAAAGCAGATTGAAATGGAACACCATAACATAACGTAACATAAAACCAAACCCAAAACAGAATAAAAACAAAATAACACACACACACACACACA
Organism: Babylonia areolata; assembly: GCF_041734735.1. Classification (NCBI taxonomy): domain Eukaryota; kingdom Metazoa; phylum Mollusca; class Gastropoda; order Neogastropoda; family Buccinidae; genus Babylonia; species Babylonia areolata. The sequence continues at coordinate 4,236,881 of NC_134902.1, read as the reverse complement.
CACACACACACACACACAACCCCTTCACACACACACACACACACACACACAGCCCCTTCGCGCGCACACACACACACACACACACACACACACACACACAACCCCTTCACACAGACACAGACACACACACAGACACACAGAGAGACACAGACACACACACGGCCTCTTTACACACACACACACACACACACACACAACCCCTTCACACACAAACACACACACACAACCCCTTCACACACAAACACACACACACAACCCCTTCACACACACAAACACACACACACACACACACACACACACACACACACACACACACACCCACAACAAAACACAATAAAATGATAAGACGGAACAAAGAAAACGAATCGAAATAAGACAAATTGAAATAAATGAGATCAAAGAAACCCATACATTAAAAAAAAAAGAGAAAAAAAAGGAAAAAACAACAAAAAAAAACAACAACCAATAAAACAAAATACAATAAACCGAAACAAAACAAGAACACGAACTAAACAAAACAGAATAAAACGAATCGAAATTAAAAAACAAAAACAAAAACAACACACACACACACACACACACACACACACACACACACACACACACACACACACCATTATCAGACGGAAGTTAATACGACAGTGTATCCATTTCAATTTCAGATCACGTGTACTGCTCAGATACATGGCTTTCAGAGCATCTTCAACAGCTGTAAACATGTGAAGAAAACAACAACAACAGCAAAAACAACTATCGTTGTTGTGCATCCCCCCCCCCCTCGCCCCCCCTTATTCCTTCATCTCTCCACCAGGTCTCAAAGAACACAAACAAAAACAATTTCCCGCAATACTGACGACAACATTATCAATCCCGGAATCAGATCACCTGGTATCAATTATCAACGCACTTCCCCCCCCCCCCCCGCCCCCCCCCCCCACCCCTCTTTCTCCAATGTCTCGCGCATGCGCGGTAACAACCGAAGAACCGTACAGCCAATGACAGCGGCGGCAAACTTCGGTCACGTGATCTCTTGACGTCAGAAGAGTCCGCCGTGACGTTTGTATCTGCTTGGTGCACTTTGGGGCCAATGCAATAAAATGCGTCTCGTCTCTCCCTGGCTAAAAAGTACCTGCTGGGTAAAAACTTCCCCCCCCCCCCACCCCCCGACCCCCACGACCCCCACACACCCGCTCTGTACCCGTTCCGTGTTACCTCCCTTTCTATGTACCCCCACCCCCCTTCACCCCAAACTTCGTACTTATTGTTTTGGCTGGAGACGTCAAAATGCCCGTGTCTTTCTTTCTTTTTTTTCTTTTTTTTTTGACCAGCCAGCATTGCAGGCGATGTTTGGTCTTTGCCCCAGATTCCTGGGATTTCCACATTACTGTGAAGGAGAAGAAGAAGAAGAAGTAGAAGAAGAAGATCGAGTGCGCATTAATGAAGTACATGGTTTGTTGAATTATTGGTTACCAGACACACGTGACTCCTAATGATGTACTATTGGGAACAATGACGTAAATGATACGTCATTCGGGGTCCTTGTCCTTGAGGACACGTGATTAGGGTACATGTGATGTGTGCACAGTCCATCAGTCTATGTCCATTTGCCAAGAGGTTTGTTTTTTGGTGTTTTTTTTTTTTTTTCCTCTCCTTTTGTGGTCAGGGCGACCGACTGACTCATTAACAGGGTGGTGGTGGCTGAGGTCTTTGTTTCGTTTGTTTCGTTCGTTTTGTTCTTTGTTTCTTTGGTTCGTTTTGTTCTTTGTTTCTTTGGTTCGTTTTGTTCTTTGTTTCTTTGGTTCGTTTTGTTCTTTGTTTCTTTGGTTCGTTTTGTTCTTTGTTTGGTTGGTTAGTTTTGTTCTTTGTTTGTTTGGTTTTGTTCATTGTTTGGTTCGTTGGTTGGTTTCCTTCTTTGTTTGTTTGTTTGGTTTTGTTCTTTCTTTGTTTGTTTGGTTGATTTTTGTTCTTTGTTTGTTTGGTTTGTTCTTTGTTTGGTTGGTTGCTTGCTTGGTTTTGTTCTTTGTTTGTTTGATTTTGTTCTTTGTTTGTTTGTTTGGTTTGTTCTTTGTTCAGTTGGTTGGTTGGTTTTGTTCTTTGGTTGGTTTTTGTTCTTTGTTTGTTTGATTTTGTTCTTTGGTTGTTTGTTTGGTTGGCTGGTTTTGTTATTTGTTTGGTTCGTTGGTTGGTTTCCTTCTTTGTTTGGTTGGTTGGTTTTGTTCTTTCTTTGTTTGGTTGATTTTTGTTCTTTGTTTGGTTGCTTGCTTGGTTTTGTTCTTTGTTTGTTTGATTTTGTTCTTTGTTTGTTTGGGTTGTTCTTTGTTCAGTTGGTTGGTTGGTTTTGTTCTTTGTTTGTTTGGTTTTGTTCTTTGTTTGATTTTGTTCTTTGGTTGTTTGTTTGGTTGGCTGGTTTTGTTCTTTGTTTGGTTGGTTGGGTTTGTTCTTTGTTTGTTTGGTAGGCTGGTTTGTTTTGTTCTTGTTTGTTTCTTTGTTTGTTTGTTTTTTGTTTACCCGCAGTCAACCTCTTAAAACGCCTTTTGAAAAGCTGATTTTGATGACAATTTTCACGAGAGAATAGATGCTCTCTCTCTCTCTCTCTCTCTCTCTCTCTCTCTCTCTCTCTCTCTCTCTCTCTCTCGCCGAGTCTCTTGGATGGATTTGGTTTTTTGTTTGGGAAGTACAAGGTGTGGGGAGTGTAAGAATATTTCTTTCAGAATTCAAACAGAGACTAATTGATTCTTCCTGTCAAGAATGGCATGCTGCACTCTTGAGGCGATGGTCATGATTTCTGTCAAATGTATGCAAGCTTCAACCAAACTATAACTCCTAAAGCTTAATTATACCAGCTCAGGAAAGTTAACTTTAGAAATTGCCTTGCTAAGTTTTGAATGGGTATGTCTCCAATTAAACATGGTTATTTACAGTACAAGCCTAATTCGAATAATGCTGATAGTTGCTGTCCTTTTTGTTCCAATACGATTGAAAATGAAATACGCTTTCTTTTTGAATGTCCGAAATATACGGAATTGAGACACGAATTGATACCGTTCAAATACTTCAGAAGGCCATCATAGTCAAGAATTTCTTCTGTGTTAACTAATGAAAATACTGAAACAATCTTGAAACTGTCGATGTGTATCTATAAAGCACTAACTTTGAGGACTGATAAATAAAACATTTTTTTTACTTTGACTTTGACTCTCTGTCTCGCCGAGTTTCTCATTTTCTCCCACAGTATATATCTCTCTCTCTCTGTCCCTCTGTCTCTGTCCCTCTCTCTCTCTCTTTCTGTCCCTCTGTCTCTGTCCCTCTCTCCCTCCCTCCCTCTCTCTCTCCCTCTCTCTGCCTCCCTCCCCCTCTCTCTCTCCCTCTCTCGACATCATCGACAGAAACGATGATGATGACGCTGACGACTATGATAATGATGAGGATGATGACGATGACGACGACGACGACGACAAGGACGTTGATGCTGCTGCTGCTGATGATGACGGTGGTGATGAGGAGGAGGATATAAAGATCAAGGCAGGCGGGTTTGCAGAGAGGGAGAGGAAAGGCAGAGACAGAGATTGACAGACAGAGACAGAGAGAGACAGAGATTGACATACAGAGAGAGACAGAGGTTGACAGACAGAGACAGAGAGAGACAGACAGAGACAGAGATTGACAGACAGAGGCAGAGAGAGGCAGAGACTGACAGACAGAGACAGAAAGAGACAGATATTGACAGACAGAGACAGAGAGAGGCAGAGACTGACAGACAGAGAGAGACAGAGGTTGACAGACAGAGACAGAGATTGACAGACAGAGACAGAGAGAGACAGAGATTGACAGAGACAGAGCTTGACAGAGACAGAGATTGACAGACAGAGACAGAGAGAGACAGAGACTGACAGACAGAGACAGACAGAGGCAGAGATTGACAGAGGCAGAGAGAGGCAGAGATTGATAGAGGCAGAGACAGGCAGAGAGAGAGAGGCAGAGATTGATAGAGACAGAGAGAGGCAGAGAGAGAGAGACAGAGATTGACAGAGACAGAGAGAGGCAGAGAGAGACAGATTGACAGAGAGAGAGAGGCAGAGAGAGACAGAGATTGACAGAGGCAGAGAGAGACAGAGATTGACAGACAGAGAGAGGCAGAGAGAGACAGAGATTGACAGATAAAGGCAGAGAGAGACAGAGATTGACAGACAGAGACAGAGAGAGACAGAGATTGACAGACAGAGACAGAGAAAAAGGAGAGAAACCTGAGACTGAAGGACAGAGAGCCAGCTAGCCAGACAGACAGACAGAGATCTGTCATCTGAAATTCACAACCACGGAAAACATTGCCCCCCTTTCTGCAACTGCGTGTCCAGGTTTGTCAGTGCATCGAGAAAAGAAACACGTGTCATTTAAACGATAAATTATACAGAATTGTTTCACTCACCAATGCTCTGAATGCCAATGATATTCTGCAAGTTAAACACGCAAGCTATCAACAGTGCGAGATGAAACAAAAACACACCACCAAAAAACCCATACAAAACAAACAAACACCCCCCCCCCCCTCCCCACCCAACTCCCCATATTTTCCATTTCTTTGCAATCTGCTGCGCATGCGTGGTCATGCGTACTGGGCTCGCGGGGCACGTGACAGGGTGACATTCCGTGTTTTGTGTGCCTCGTGCGCGTGCAGAGGTTTAGATGACCTTGATGTTTATCTCTCTCTCTCTCTCTGTGTGTCTCTGTATCTCTCTCTGTGTGCGTCTCTCTCTGTGCCTCTCTCTGTGTCTAGTTAACGGATTTTATCAATACCGCCCAAAGAAATGTGTTTCTCGTATTTTCATTGAACCCTTGAATGCCAGTGTTATTGGTAGTTTAGA
>NC_134902.1:4207019-4209519 GCF_041734735.1 Babylonia areolata | reverse complement strand
TTATTCTTGTTGTTATTATCATTAGTAGTGGTAGTAGTTGTAGTAGTAGTCGTAGTGTCATTGTTGTTGTTGTTGTTGCTGTTGTCATCGTCGACAACCTGACAAATGGTTGTCTTCCGGGGTTGACAAACGAAGTGGGGGAGGTAACTGGAGATAGAGGCACCGTGTACGTTTCTTCACCCAAGGGAGGTTAACTCTCTCCATACGAACGGCGAAAGAGACGACGTTAACAGCGTTTCACCCCAATTACCATCATCAAAATATTGCAAGCGAAGGCTCTTATACTGAAGAGGTGAATGTTGACAAAGAATACCACAATTCTGACGACGGAAGCTAAATGTTGGGTCTTTGAGACACCCACTGAACATCCGAGGGGTCTGTGTAGAGGAGAAGAGAGGACTGGCCGTACTGAGTGAGTTAAATACTGCTGTGGTTTATATCTTCATTTAGTCATTTACAGCTCAGTCTTTCGTGAAGGACGATGACTCCCAAACGAGGAGGCAAGACTGCACTGGCTCTTAGTGCTGAAGCCTTGGACGGCTAGTTGGCACTTTGGGGTCCATCTTTATGTTGTCTGGCCTAGAACCCTCTTGGCCGAGAGAGTGGGGGATGTAACTGGGGCAAGACGTTCTCCACAATAATCAAATTCTGGCCCCCAGTAGTCTGGACAGCAGTTGCCTCCTCTAGCTGTTCTGGTGGTTAACTCACTCAGTACGGCTAGTCCTCTCTTCTCCTCTACACAGACCCCTCGGATGTCCAGTGGGTGTCTCAATGACCCACCCTTTAGCTTCCGTCGTCAGAATTGTGGTGTTCTTTGTCAACATTCACCTCTTCAGTATAAGAGCCTTCCGCTTGCAATATTTTGATGATGGTAATTGGGGTGAAACGCTGTTAACGTCGTCTCTTTTGCCGTTCGTATGGAGAGAGTTAATGTCGTCACTGCACGACTACCATACAGTTTATATCTTAACCCTTTCACCGCCAGTCAATTTAGAGTACAAAATTCCCTTGCTGTATAAACACAGTTTCAGTTTCAGTAGCTCAAGGAGGCGTCACTGCGTTCGGACGAATCCATATACGCTACACCACATGTGCCAAGCAGATGCCTGACCAGCGGCGTAACCTAACGCGCTTAGTCAGGCCTTGGTAAAAAAAAAAAAAGGTGAATAAATCATAGATAAATACATAAAAAAAACTACTACCACTACTAATAATATGTATAAGGCGCAAAAACTTGATGAAGTCAACTATAAGCGTACATAAATAAGTAAGTAAGTAAATAAATAAATAATAATTATAAACACAGAAAAGACAGTGGCTAAGAATCGCTGGGGATTCACCCTGCTGCGATGAATAGAAAATATGGCCTATCCTACCACCGAACATTAAGAGCAGTAGTAGTTTTCACGGATAACAGAGCAATGAATGGGTCACCTTTCAAGTGACATGGGTCCTCTTCCACGCGTGTGCTGTGCATAAATACGAGCTTGGCGGTGAAAGGGTTAAAGGAGCAACAACAAACGCACGATTATATGGAGCTGTCTGATCCTGATCTTTTTCTTTGTGCCTCTTTTTATTTCTATCATTTTTAAGCTTTTTTTTGCAATATATTTTTTTTTTACTTGTTTGTGGTATTGTGGATGATGGCCTTTGCTTTGCCCTGGCTTTGATTTCCCCCGGCGGTGATGATCACTGGCGGTCGGCCGGGCTGTTAAACAACACCAGGAAGAACAGGAAACTGAAATGTCGCGCACTAGGAGTGATGCTCTTGACATTTTGAAGTGAAAAATATACATACATTATCAAAGGCTATCACTGGGGGTTTTTCAGACAGTCACCGGCACCACCCTTTAACATCACTGACACCTCACGCTTTTTCTCTTGAAAAAAAAAAGAGGAAAAAGGAAAAAAAAAAAGCTACACACACACACACACACACACACGCACGCACGTACGCACACACACACACACACACACACACACACACACACACACACTTGTTTTCTGAAACGCATCTTTTTTGTTCTTGCCAAAAACAGCTTTTCCTGTTAGTACCCCCCCTAACTTTAACTGTATCATCGCTATCACCGTTTCTCCTCTTATGTGTCTTCCACACACACACACACACACACACACACACACACACACACCACTGCCAACACCACCACCGCCGCCACCGTGACCACAACCACCACCACCACCACCAACAACAACAAGAAACAAAAAAAAAAACACACAAAAAAATTAAAAATTTAAAAAAAGAAAGAAAAGAAGAAAAGAACCCCCCCCCCCGTCCCCCCCCCTCTCCCCCCCCCAAAAAAAAAACCCCAAACAAACAAACACGTGCAATCCATTTCGCTGTCACCAACACAGACATCGTCGACTAGGAAATGGAAAAGTGCTCACTTCAAGATGGCTGATGCGACACAGCAAAGGAAGAAGAAGAAGAAGAAGAAGAGGAAGAAGAAGAAAACCTCGTCGGCTTTGCTTTCGATTAAAG
>NC_134902.1:4199519-4202019 GCF_041734735.1 Babylonia areolata | reverse complement strand
CTCGTATGAGTTATGTCCCTCTTTATTTCAGGCAGTGCGACGATAATTTGTATTTGTATTTGTATTTCTTTTTATCACAACAGATTTCTCTGTGTGAAATTCGGGCTGCTCTTCCAAGGAGAGCGCGTCGCTATACTACAGCGCGACCCATTTTTTTGTATTTTTTCCTGCGTGCAGTTTTATTTGTTTTTCCTATAGACGTGGATTTTTCTACAGAATTTTGCCAGGAACAACCCTTTTGTTGCCGTGGATTCTTTTACGTGCGCTAAGTGCATGGTGCACACGGGACCTCGGTTTATCGTCTCATCCGAATGACTAGCGTCCAGACCACCACTCAAGGTCTAGTGGAGGGGGAGAAAATATCGGCGGCTGAGCCGTGATTCGAAGCAGCGCGCTCAGATTCTCTCGCTTCCTAGGCGGACGCGTTACCTCTAGGCCATCACTCCACAATTATTGGTCATTGTCCCCAATTTTACTTGATTGTGTAGTGAAGCACACAGGACTGGCTGAATGTTTGTACTCAGGTTCAGAAATTCACTGTTCGACAAGTCCAGACATTGAGATAAAGCGTAAATGTGATGAAATGTGACCAAGCCGGTTAGTAAATAAGTGAGGAGTTCTTTAAGAAAAGATGTACATGGAATATAATCAGACACGCACGCACGCACGCATGCACACACACACACACACACACACACACACACACACACACACACACACACACACACACACCACGTTTTGGTATGTTGGCAAAAGAATTTACATGCATGCACGCACGCACGTACGCATCAGTGCACGCACGCGCGCGCACACACGCACACACAGACACAGACACAGACACACACACAGACACACAGACACACACACACACACGCTAAAAGTTGAACACGACGACTCCGAAAGGAAGGTGCAAGGGAAGCAACGTCTGTGTAAAGACAAATACGCCCTCTTTGTGCGAGTTAATTCCCTTGAAAGGGACAAAAATGCTCACACACAGAAATAACAGCTTCAGTCTGCATGAGACGTCAAAGCCACGGTACACACACTGCACCGCACTTGTGTGAACGTAAAGCGCGCGCGCGCACACACACACACACATACACACACACACACACGCGCTCGCGCGCGCGCGCACACACACACACACACTGTCAGTGACACACATTGATCATTAACAGTGTGTATATACATATCTCTTTTTCCCCCTTTGTCACTCTGTCAGTCGGTCAGTCTTTCAGTTTCTTTCCTTCTCCCTCACCCTCTTTCAGTCTTTCCTTTCCCTCAGTTTTGCTGTCTTTCCGTCAAACATCTCGTTCCAGTCATTGTTTGTATATATATATATATATATATATATATATATATATATATATATATATATATATATACAGTGAAGTCCGGCTGTAGTGATAGACCCATGTAGTGATAGTCCAGCTGTAGTAATAGAATTTCTGGGTCCCGGTCCCAGTTGTTCATGTTCTTTGTTAACTTAGTCCGGTTGTAGTGATATTTTTCAGGCCGGATATAGTGATAGTCCGCTTGTAGTGATACTATTTTCAAGTCCCGGGGAAGCTAAAGTCCGGCTGTAGTGATAATGTTCGAGAGTAATCTCCCTTTACCAAAATGGCGAGCAAACGCCAGCAACGCAATGTGCTTACCCTGAAGCGGAAGATTGATCTCTTGAAAGACATTGAAACAAAACAACGTACACAGACGGAAATAGCGAAGAAGTACAAGGTTGCACAGTCAACAGTATGCACTATTGTGAAAAATGGTGAACAATTAAAGCAGAAGTTTTATAGTGGTGAGACGAGTGCGAAGAGGAAGCGCGAGAGATGCCCTGGGGAACCGAAAGTAGACAGTGCACTGTTGGATTGGTTTCGAATGGCAAGGGCCAACAACATGCCAGTCAATGGCTCTGTGTTGCGGTTGAAGGCAGAACAGTTTGCCAAGGAAATTGGGTTGAGTGACTGGACATGTTCCGAAAGTTGGGTTAAGTGCTTCACTGCTCGACACGGCATGACGTTCAGAAAAATCAGCGGTGAGAGAAACAGCGTTGATGAGTGTGCCACAGATAGTTGGGTCAGTGATGTCCTTTTGCCTCTTCTAAGCGAGTATGATGAAAATGACATTTTCAACATGGACGAAAGTGGACTTTTTTGGCGCCTGCTGCCAGACCGCACATTTGAATTCAAAGCAGAAAAATGTCATGGGGGGAAGTTATCCAAAGAAAGAGTCACAATAGCGATGTGCTGCAACATGACAGGGACTGAAAAACGTCCTCTGCTGGTCATTGGAAAATTCCGTTGCCCTCGCTGCTTTAAAGGGATAAAGAATTTACCAGTGACATATGAAGCCAGCCCACGCACGCACGCACACACACACACACACACACACACACACACCGGCTGTTGAACTGCTAGGATGGGGGTAGGTTAACACAGGACATTTGCAAGCCTGACAAAGACGACAGAAGAAACGTCACAAAACGAAATCAATAGTG
>NC_134902.1:4184519-4187019 GCF_041734735.1 Babylonia areolata | reverse complement strand
ATACGCTTTTTTTTTTCTTTTTCTTTTTTTTTTTTAAGATGCTATGGTAGATCTATTTCTAAGATACTCTGGGATTTCATTCCACAGTTTAGCACCAGAATAAATGTAGGGAGGGCATGAAGAGAGAGAGAGAGAGAGAGGGGGGGGAGAGGGAGAGAGAGAGAGGGAGAGAGACAGAGAGAGAGAGAGAGGGAGGGAGACAGAGAGAGAGAGAGGGAGGGAGACAGAGAGAGAGAGTGAGAGAGGGGAGGGGGAGGGAGAGAGGGAGAGAGGGAGGGAGGGAGAGAGAGAGGGAGGGAGACACACACAGAGAGAGAGGGAGGGAGACAGAGAGAGAGAGTGAGAGAGGGGAGGGGAATGGAGAGAGAGAGGGAGGGAGGGAGGGAAAGAGAGAGGAAGGGAGGGAGGGAGGGAGAGAGAGAGAGGGAGGGGGGATGGATGAAGAGAGAGAGAGAGGAGAAGGGAGGGAGGGAGGGAGGGAGAGAGAGGGGGAGGGGAGGGAGGGAGGGAGGGAGAGAGGGAGGGAGGGGAGGGAGGGAGGGAGGGAGAGAGAGAGGCGAAGGGAGGGAGGGAGGGAGGGAGAGAGGGAGGGAGGGGAGGGAGGGAGGGAGAGAGAGAGGAGAAGGGAGGGAGAGAGAGAGAGAGGAGAAGGGAGGGAGGGAGAGAGAGAGAGGGAGGGGGGAGGGAGGGAGGGAGGGAGAGAGAGAGAGGGAGGGGAGGGAGGGAGGGAGGGAGAGAGAGAGAGGGGGAGGGGAGGGAGGGAGGGAGGGAGAGAGAGAGAGAGGGAGTGGAGGGAGGGAGGGAGGGAGAGAGAGAGAGAGGGAGGGAGACAGAGAGAGAGAGAGAGAGGGAGGGAGACAGAGAGAGAGAGAGAGGGAGAGAGAGGGAGGGAGGGAGAGAGAGGGAGGGAGGGAGGGAGGGAGAGAGAGAGGGAGGGGAGGGAGGGATGGAGGAAGAGAGAGAGAGAGGAGAAGGGAGGGAGGGAGAGAGGGGGGAAGGGAGGGAGGGAGAGAGAGAGGGGGAAGGAGAAAGAGAGAGAGGAGGAGAGGGAGACAGAGAGAGAGAGAGGGGGGGAGAGAGAGAGGGAGAGAGAGGTAAGGAGAGGGAGAGAGAGAGGGGGGAGGAGGGAGAAAGAGAGAGAGAGGAGAGAAGGGGAGGGAGGGAGAGGGAGAAAGAGAGGGAGGGAGGGAGGAGAGAGAGAGGAAGCAGAACAGACAGGGAGACAGGCAGAGAGACAGAGACTGACAGAGACAGAGAAAGACAGACGGACAGACTGACAGACAGAGAGAGACAGACACAAAACGAGACAGACAGACGTATGGACAGAAAGAGAAAGAATGACAGACAGACAGACAGACAGGTACAGGTAGCGAGACGGAGAGAGAGAGTTCAGCTCATAGATTTGAATAGTATTATTTGATTATCAATTGTGATCTTCTATGTAGACAAAGACGAATATCGCATCTCTGAAACTGAAGTCAACATGCATGAGTATGTACGTATGTATGTATTTGCATTTGTATTTCCCTTCTTTTTCTCAAGGCCTGACTAAGCGCGTTGGGTTACGCTGCTGGTCAGGCATCTGCTTCGGGCAGATGTGGTGTAGCGTATATGGATTTGTCCGAACGCAGTGACGCCTCCTTGAGCTACTGAAAACTGAAACTGAAACTGTCACAACAGATTTCTCTGAGTGAAATTCGGGCTGCTCTCCCCAGGGAGAGCGCGTCGCTACACTGAGAGCGCCACCCATTTTTGACTCACTTGGGTATTTTTTTCCTGCGCGCAGTTTAATTTGTTTTCCCTATCGAAGTGGATTTTTCTTATTTTTACTGACTTTTGCCAGGGACAACCCTTTTGTTGCCGTGGGTTCTTTTACGTGCGCTAAGTGCGTGCTGCACACGGGACCTCGGTCTATCGTCTCATCCGAATGACTAAGCGTCCAGACCACCACTCAAGGTCTAGTGGAGGGGGAGAAAATATTGGCGACTGAGCCGTGATTCGAACCAGCGCGCTCAGATACTCTCGCTTCCTAGGCGGACGCGTTACATCTAGGCCGTCACTCCACGTATGTATTTTTGTATGTATGTGTGTAGGTAGGTAGGTAGGTTGGTAGGTAGGTAGGTTCAACCTTTCATTTCAGCTCAGTTTGTCGAGAGTTCAGGTACTCTGTGTTACTTCAATTTATTGTCGTCGCTGTCACAAAGTTACGAGCTGAAAAGCCCTGATACTGAAGGTGGAAAACGCTACTGCCAAAAAATCTCTCTCTCTCTCTCTCTCTCTCTCTCTCTCTCTCTCTGTCCCCCTCCTCTCCCTCTCTCTCCTCTTTCTCTCCCCCCTCTCTCTCTGTGCCCCTTCCTCTCCCTCTCTGAGTCTTTCTCTTCCCCCCCTCTCTCTCCCCTCTCTCTCCCCCTCTCCCTACCCCCCTTTCTCTCCCCCTCTCTCTCCCCCCTCTACCCCCATCTTTCTCCCCTCTCTCTCTCCTCTTTCTCTCCCCCCCTCT
>NC_134902.1:4147019-4154519 GCF_041734735.1 Babylonia areolata | reverse complement strand
ATACATACATACATCTCTCTCTCTTTCTTTCTCCCTCCCTCCCTCTCTCTCTCTCTCTTTCTCCCCTCCCCCCCTCCCTCCTCTCCTTTCTCTTGTCGGCTTGCACACACGCGAAGTGCGTGGGTTCGAATCCCTACCAGAACCACCACTAGAAGTATAACACTCGGGAGTTTCCGAATCGGAGCGACTGTTACCCAGAGGGTGGTTTGCTGTGGCCCCTCGTGGGTGGGTAAGACATCCGACCTTTGGGGACCATCCCAACGCCGACTGTCCCTCCCTGAAACGCCGCGTCTTGGCTTAGAGTGTGGGGATTTAACTTGGGCAAGACACCCTCCACTATGATCTTCTTCTTCTTCTGCGTTCACTCGTATGCACACGAGTGGGCTTTTACGTGTATGACCGTTTTTACCCCGCCATGTAGGCAGCCATACTCCGTTTTCGGGGGTGTGCATGCTGGGTATGTTCTTGTTTCCATAACCCACCGAACGCTAACATGGATTACAGGATCTTTAACGTGCGTATTTGATCTTCTGCTTGCATATACACACGAAGGGGGTTCAGGCACTAGCAGGTCTGCACATATGTTGACTTGGGAGATCGGGAAAAATCTCCACCCTTTACCCACCAGGCGCCGTCACCGTGATTCGAACCCGGGACCCTCAGATTGACAGTCCAACGCTTTAACCACTCGGCTATTGCGCCCGTCTCTCCACTATGATCAAATTCTAGCCCAGATAGACTGTCATCGGTCTTTCTGATGCTTCTCAAATTAAAAAAAACAAAAACAAAAAAAAACAAAAAAAAAACACCCCCCCTCCCTCCCGTTTTGGGACCAACACCTCAAGTGTTCGTATTTCCCGGGCCTGGTCGAGTGTCTGGAATAACTGTGTTTTTCTTGAAGGTGCGTGATGAATCACAGCATTGTCACAGCACTACCACGAGACACAGCCACACCATCTTAACTCTCTCCATACGAACGGCGAAAGAGACGACGTTAACAGCGTTTCACCCCAATTACCATCATCAAAATACTGCAAGCGGAAGGCTCTTATACTGAAGAGGTTAATGTTGACAAAGAATACCACAATTCTGACGACGGAAGCTAAAGGTTGGGTCATTCAGACACCCACTGGACATCCGAGGGGTCTGTGTAGAGGAGAAGAGAGGACTGGCCGTACTGAGTTAAATAAATAAGTAAATAAATAGATAAATAAAGAAAGAAAGATGTAAATAAATTGATAGAGAGAAAAAAAAGAGATCAAAACAGATGATCAGCATCAGTATCAGTAGCTCAAGGAGGCGTCACTGCGTTCGGTCAAATCCATAATTATACACTACACCACATCTGCCAAGCATATGCATGACCAGCAGCGTAACCCAACGCGCTTAGTCAGGCCTTGAGAAAAAATAAAATAAAATAAAATAAAGAAAGAAAGAAAGAAAGAAAGAAAGAAAGAAAGAAAGAAAGAAAAGAAAAGAAATGAAATAAAATAACAAAACTTAAAAAAAGAAGACCCCCCCAAAAAAACCCAAAACAAAAACAAAAATAAAAAACAACCAAAAAACAAATGAATGAATAAACAAACAAATATAGGTAAATGAATCAATGAATGAATAGATAAAAAAAAAAAAAAATAAAAAAAGAAATAAACAGATAGATAGGTAAGTATATGAACAGATAAGTATATCAATGAATGACTGAATCAATAAATAAATGAGGATAGGCATTGCGCGCGTGACCTGTGATCTTCCAACACTCCATCATTATTATCATCATTAGCCAGGAACTAAAAAACAAATCCCTTCCTCTTCTGAATCACAACGGCGGACAACCCCCCACACCCCCCTCTCCACCCACCACCTGTAGTGAGTTCGTGACAGTGTCTTTATTTTGTGGAGCAGAGAGAGGGAGAGAGGAAGTGGAGGGGGTGGGGGGTAAGGGAAGGGAGGAGGGGGGGGGCATTTTGGGGGGGGGGTGGGGGTAGGGGGACGGTGGTGGTGATGTAGTCATTCGGATGAGACGATAAACCGAGGTCCCGTGTGCAGCACGCACTTAGCGCACGTAAAAGAACCCACGGCAACAAAAGGGTTGTTCCTGGCAAAATTCTGTAGAAAAATCCATTAAATAGGCAAAACAAATAAAACTGCACGCAGGAAAAATACAAAAAAATGGGTGGCGCTGTAGTATAGCGACGCGCTCTCCCTGGGGAGAGCAGCCCGAATTTCATACAGAGAAATCTGTTGTGATAAAAAGAAATACAAAATACAAAATGTAGGGAACCTTGGCAGTGGTCTCCATCCGTTATTCCAAGACACAGGAAAGCTTTGTTAGGCTCTGAGACACATAACTCGTCGTCTGAACAGAGGGATGGGTGAGAGGTGGGGGTGGGGGAGGGGGTGGCGGGTTTCGGAGACAGTGTTGTGCGTGAGTCAGCAGCAACCCAGCGGAAAAAAGCAGAGGGAGGAGTGTAATGCCCCTTAGAGCTCTCTCTAGGTCTGTTGAGATGGGGGGGATTTGTCGGCAGGAAAAATGGTACCCCGGCCCGGCCCGGCCCCGAGGGGAAGGGAAGGGTTGGGTGTGAGGGTTGGGGGGTGGGGGGTGGGTGTTCAGAAAGCATTTTGGTAACATATAGAAAAGTCGTAATATATATATATATGTATATGTACACACACACACACATATACATATATTGTGTGTGTGTTTGCGTGAGAGAGAGAGAGAGAGAGAGAGAGAGAGTGGTGGAGATGTTCTTATTCAGACACACTGAAAGTGTGACAGTTAATCTGTGTTTCCTAAGATACAGAAATAGCCCAATCTCTTCCCTTGACTTTATTTTGTCTGGTAAATCTGTTTACCTGAAGTGATCACAATACCTCTCTCACGCTTGTTAAAAATAATTCTTTGGTTTTAAACAGAAATTATAGAATAACCTTCAAATATCTGGGAGCAATCGTGTCAGATGAAGGATCTAAACCAGAAGTACTCTCGAGAATTGCCCAAACAACAACGGCACTCAACAAGC
This sequence comes from Babylonia areolata, assembly GCF_041734735.1. Taxonomy (NCBI): domain Eukaryota; kingdom Metazoa; phylum Mollusca; class Gastropoda; order Neogastropoda; family Buccinidae; genus Babylonia; species Babylonia areolata. The sequence goes on along the minus strand of NC_134902.1, from coordinate 4,151,496 downwards.
TGAACACCATCTGGAACAACAAAAACATCGCTCTCAGCTCAAAAATCAGACTGATGCGTTCCCTGGTTATATCAATATTGCTCTACGCCTGCGAGACTTGGACCCTGACTGCAGACATCGAGAGAAGAATCCAAGCTGTCGAGATGAGATGCTTTCGTAGACTACTTGGCATCTCCTACAGAGACCACATCACTAACACGGAAGTGAAGAACAGAATCAAGCAAAGTATTGGACCCTACGAAGACCTTCTGTCCATAGTGAAGAAACGCAAACTTAGGTGGTATGGACACATCTCCCGATCATCTGGTCTTGCCAAAACGTTCCTGCAAGGCACCGTACCAGGAGGCAGAAGGAGAGGACGGCAGAAGAAGAGATGGGAAGACAACATCCGGGGGTGGACAGGCTTGACGCTCGTGACGCCCTGAGGAAATCAGAAAACCGTGAAGAGTGGAGAGGGTGGTGGTCAGGTCAGCAGCGGTGCCCCAACGGTCTAACCCAGACTAACGGGAGAGGTGAAGGTGAAGGTGATAGAATAACACAATAGCGGGGGAGGGGGGGGGGGGGCAGGGGGGGGGGATAAGTACACGTAAACAAGTGTTTCTATTTTGTTTTTAATACACCCCCACTCCCCACCCACCACCACCACCCCCACACAACAAATTACAAATGGCCTCATTGTTTGCTAAATTACAAAACGTTGTTTGTTTGTTTGTTTTTTTCATTAGGTGAAAAGAGGGTTTGAATCCTTCGAAAACAGTACTGCCCCAGAACGAATGATTCCCAATGGAGAAATTTTGGGCTCAGTGGCCCCAAGATACAATGCTCTCGTCTGGTGTGAAGTCAATCTGGTATTGCCCCAGAATAACTGAATGTTGGAGTGGAAAAGATACCAGTCCACACTGACCGATCATGGAACAGACACTAGTCCACACTGACCCATGATGGAACAGACACAGTCCCACACTGACCCATCATGAACAGACAGTCAGTCCACACTGACCCATCATGTGAACAGACAGCAGTCACACTGACCCATCATGGAACAGACAGCATCCACACTGACCCATCATGGAACAGACAGCAGTCCACACTGACCCATCATGGAACAGACAGCAGTCCACACTGACCCATCATGGAACAGTCACGCAGTCCACACTGACCCATCATGGAGGGAACAGACAGCAGCCACACTGACCCATCATGGAACAGACAGCAGTCCACACTGACCCATCATGGACAGACAGCAGTCCAGCACTGACCCATCATGGAGTGGACAGACAGCAGTCCACACTGACCCATCATGGAGTGGAACAGACAACAGTCCACACTGACCCATGCACGGAACAGACAGCAGTCCCACACTGACCCATCATGGAACAGACCAGCAGTCACCACTGACCCATCATTGAGTGGACGACACAGTCCACACTGACCCTTCATGGAACAGGACAGCAGTCCACACTGACCCATCATGAACAGACAGCAGTCCACACTGACCATCATGAACAGCAACTAGTCCACCTGCCCATCATGGAACAGACAGCAAGTCCACACTGACCCATCATGCGTGGAACAGACAACAGTCCACACTGACCCATCATTGGAACAGACAGCATCCCACACTGACCCATATGGAACAGACACATCCACACTGACCCTCATTGGAACAGAAGCAGTCACATGCCATCTGGTCAGCAGTGTCCACACTGACCCATCTGAACAGCCCAGCAGTCCACACTCCCTCATGTACAGACAGCATCCTCCTGACCATCATGAACAGTAGTCCACATGACCATCATGTGAACAGACACTGTCCCATGCCTCATCGACGCATGTCCCCTGTCTCTGTCCCTTCCATGACTCTCAACAGCAGTCCACACTGACCTCTGTCCTCCACTGACATCAGTCCTGTCCACTGTCTCTGCCCTCCATCTCATGGAACAGACAGCAGTCTCACACTGCCCATCATGGATCCGCCATCCACACTGACCATCATACACAGCGTCCCACTGACCCTCACTGGACAGGTCCCCTGCCCATCATGGGTCTCGCACACACGGACCATCTCGTCACTGCCCTCTCCGCAGTCACACTGACCCTCATGGATACTCAGCAGTCCACACTGACCCATCATGTGAACAGACGCAGTCTCTCCTGTACACTGATCCCATCTCTTCATGAACGACAGTCCACACTGACCCATCATGGAACAGACAGCATCCACACTGACCCATCATGTAACAGACACAGTCCACACTGACCTCTGGATGAACAGACACAGTCCACCTGACCCATCATGGAACAGCGCAGTCCACACTGACTCTGGCTCTCTGCCTCTGAACCAGCTCACTGTCCATCTTCCTCCACGCCCATCATGGACAACAGTCAGTCCACACTGACCCATCATGCAGACACCAGTCATGGACCTCTACAGTCTGACCCATTGTCACGTCCCTGCCTAGATCAACAGCAGTCCCTCCCATCTGCGACCCAGTCATGCTCTGTGGAAGCGCAGCCCACACTCCCTCATAACAACACCCAGCCACACTACCTCATCACTGCTCCACTCATCTATAACGCAGCAGTCCACACTGACCCATCATGACAGACACGCCAACTGACCTCATGTGGAACACAGCAGTCCACACTGACCCATCATGACCGCTCCACTACTCTGCAGCTCCACACTGACCCATCATGGAACAGACACAGTCCACATGACCCTTCATGACTGTGAATCACGACAGCATCCACACTGACCCATCATGAACAGACAGCAGTCCACACTGACCCATCATGGTACAGACAGTCGTCCCACCTCACTCCCCTCTGCTGTCGTCCTCCCACTCCCACTCTTCGTATCTTCTGTTCGACGTCGTCTTCTCTCTCCCCTCTCTCTCTCCCCTCTCTCTTTCACTCTCTCTTTGTCTGCTGTCTCCTCCCACCCCCTCTCTCCTCCTTACTCTTCGTTACTCTCTGTCTCTGCTCTGTCTGGCTGTCTGTCGTCTCCACCTCGATCTCTCCCCTCTCTCGCGTCTGTTCCTCTCTCTACTCCTCTGCGTCGACATCTCTCCCCACCTCCCTCTCCTCCCTTCGTACTTCATGTCTTGTCAACTTCTGATCTGTCCTATCTCTTTATTCTCTTTCATCTCTTATCTGTCTGATATTCATGTATTCACATCACTCTCTCTACTCATTCAGTTAATCTCTTTTAGGCTGTCTCTTCTCTGATCCCCTCTCCCCCTGCTCTCTCTCTCTCACCTTCGTTCCTCCTGTCTCTCCTGTCTCGGTCTGTCTCCCTTCCCTCCTCCCGTCCCTCTCTACCCTCTCTCTCTTCACTCTTCGTCTCCTCTGTCTCTGCTCTATGTCTCTCGTCTTGTCTCCCTGTCTCCTCTTCTCCCCCTTCTCCCTCTCTCCTGCACCCCCCCTCCTCCCTACCTTTCGTATCTCTCTCTGTCTCTTCTGTCCTGTCTGCTGTCCTCCCCCCTGCTCTCTCCTGGCTCTCTCACTCTCTTACTCTGTCGTCTGTCATGCCCTCCCTCCTCCTCTCTCACTGTTGTTATCTCTACGTCTCGTCTGTCTCTCTGTCTGCCTGTCTCCCCTCTCCTCCCCTCTCCTGTCCTCCCCCGCCCCTCCTCACTCAGTCTCATGTCACTCTCCTCTCTCATCAAACACAACTCCCACATCTTCTGTTCTTTCAATATCTATTCAACTCGTTGTTTTCTCCATCCTCTTCTTTTCTTCTCTCTCTCTGGTCTTTGCTGTCTCTCTTTCTTGTTTCTTATTCTCTCTTTCTCGATCTCTTTCTTTCCTATTTTTTTTTTTTCTTTCTTCATTCTTCTCTCCTCTCTTCCTCTCTCTCTCTTCTCTCTCTGCTCTCTTCTCTCTCCTCTCTCTTCTCTTCTTTCTCTGTCTCTGTCTCTCTCTTGTCTCTGTTCTCCTTCCTCTCTTCTCTGTCTCCCCCCCCTCTCTGTCCTCTGTCTCTCTTGTACTCTTCTCTCTCTGTATCTTTCCCTTGTTGTAATCCTCTCTTTCTCTGTCTCCTCTCTCCTCTTCTGTCTCTGTCTCTCTTCGTCTCTGTCCTTCTCTCTCTCTTCTCCTCTTTCTCTCCCCCTCTCTGTTCCTCTTCTGTGTCTCTGTCTCTCTCTCTTCTCTGCCTCTCTCTTGTCTCTGTCTATCTCTGTTGTCTCTCTCTCTCTGTCTCTGCTCTCTCTCTCGTCTCTTCCTGTCTCTGTCTTTCTCTCTCTCCCTTCTCTCCCCCTCTCCTCTCCCATCTTGTTCTCTGTCCCTGTCTCTATCTCTGTCCTTCTCTCTCTCTCTCTTCCCCCCTCTCTCTCTCCTCTGTCTCTCTCTCTCTGTCTGTCCTTCTCTTCTCTCTCTGTCTTGTCCTGTCTCTTTCTCACCCCCCCCCTCTCTCTCTCACTCTTCGTTATCTCTCTGTCTCTGTCTGTCTGCTCTCCCCTCTCTCTCCTCCCTC
>NC_134902.1:4134519-4139519 GCF_041734735.1 Babylonia areolata | reverse complement strand
TCATTGTTGATGAAGAAAGCCAGCAAGAGAATTAGATAAGACTGGAGGCGGTGTTGATTAATGTCAGTTTTTTTTTTTTTTTTTTTTTTTAACAGGTAACCTTGTAAACATCCGGATCATAGTAAGTAGGGGAAAGAAGACACTGGACTCCCCCCCCCCATCTCCACCTCCACCCCCACCGCCACCTCCCTACCCCCACCCCCACCTCCCAACCGCCACTCCCACCCCCACACCCCCAAGCTTTCACGCTGTTTGAAAGGCTTAAGGCCTGGCTTTCTTGCTCTCCGCCAATGCCGTCTCTCTCTGTCTCTCCCCTTCTCTCTCTCTCTCTCCCTTTCTATTTCCCCCCTCTTTCCCTTCCACTCTCTCTCCCTGTCTCTCTCTCTCTTCTTTCTCTCCTCTCTCTCTCTCTCTTTCTCTCCTCTCTCTCTCTCTCTCCTTTCACTCTTTCCTTTTTCTTTCTCTCTCCCTCTCTCTTTCTCTCTTTCTATCCCCCCCTTTCTCTCTCCCTTCCACTCTCTCTCTCCTCTTCCCCCCTCTCTCTTTCTATCCCCCCTTTCTCTCTCCCTTCCACTCTCTCTCTCCTCTTCCCCCCTCTCTCTTTCTATCCCCCCTTTCTCTCCCTTCCACTCTCTCTCTCCTCTTCCCCCCTCTCTCTTTCTATCCCCCCTCTCTCCCTTCCACTCTCTCTCTCCTCTTCCCCCCTCTCTCTTTCTATCCCCCCTCTCTCCCTTCCACTCTCTCTCTCTCTCCTCTCACTCTCTCCCATTCCCCCTCTCTCTCTTGCTATCCCCCCTTCTCCCTTCCACTCTCTCCCCTTTCTCTCTCTCTCTCTCTCTCTCCCACTCTCTCCGTTCTCTCTCTCCTTTCTCTCTCTCTACTCTCTCTCTCTCACTCCCCCTCTTCCCTTCTCTCTCTTTCTCGTCCCCCCCCCTCTCTCTCCCCCCCTCTCTCCCTCCCTCCTTCTCTCTCTCTATCCCCCTCTCTCCCTTCCACCCCCCCTCTCTCTCTCCCCCCTCTCTCTCTCCCCCCCTCTCTCCCTTCCACCCCCTCTCTCTATCCCCCCCTCTCTCCCTTCCACCTCCCTCTCTCTCCTCTCTCTCTCTCCCTTCCACCCCCATCTCTCTCTCCCTTCTCTCTCCCTCCCTCCTTCTCTCTCTCTATCCCCCTCTCTCTCCCTTCTCTCTCCCTCCCTCCTTCTCTGTCTCTATCCCCCTCTCTCTCCCTTCCACCCTCTCTCCTCTCTATCCCCCTCTCTCTCCCTTCCACCCCCCCTCTCTCTCACCACCCTCTTCCCTTCTCCCCCCCTCTCTCCACCTCACCCCTCCTCTCTCTCTCTCTCTCGCCCGCTCCTCTGCTGTTCCAGAATTGCAGGAGATCTGTGTCGTCATGCCGCCTGTGAACAGGTGCCCCGAAGGAATTGTTAGTGTGTGTTCCAGGAACTTCATTTTGTATTTCTGTTTTTCTCTTGTTTGTTTGTTGTTGTTTGTTGTTTGTTGTTTGTTGTTGTTGTGTTATTAACCCCTCTCAGGGCACACAAGGCGAAGCAAAACTAGTATGGCTACTCAGAGGTGAAGAAACCCCCCCCCAAAAAAAAACAAGTAGAGCTACTCAGAGGTGATGAACATTGAGTAGAGCTACTCAGAGGTGAAGGAAAAAAAACAACAACATGTAGAGCTACTCAGAGGGTGAAGAAGAAAACAACAAAACAAGTAGAGCTACTCAGAGGTGATGAACATTGAGTAGAGCTACTCAGAGGTGATGAACATTGAGTAGAGCTACTCAGAGGTGATGAACATTGAGTAGAGCTACTCAGAGGTGATGAACATTGAGTAGAGCTACTCAGAGGTGATGAACATTGAGTAGAGCTACTCAGAGGTGATGAACATTGAGTAGAGCTACTCAGAGGTGATGAACATTGAGTAGAACTACTCAGAGGTGAAGGGGAAAAAAAAACAAGTAGAGCTACTCAGAGGTGATTGAGAGACACGTGGAGATTATCAGAGGTGGTGACAACAAGTAATGCTACTCAGGGTGTTTTTTTTTGTTTGTTTTTTTTAAAGTAGAGCTACTTAGAGGTGGAGACAACGAGTAGAGCTACGCAGAGGTGGAAAAAAAAACCCCAACAAAAACAACAACAACAACAACAACACACACACACACACACACACACACACACACACACACACACACACACACAAAACAACAACAACAAAAAACCAAAAAAAAAACCCACACACAAGTAGAGCTACTCTGATGTGACGAAAAACAATTAGAACTACTCAGAGATGAAGAGAAACGAGTAGAGCCGCTCAGATTAACCCTTTCATCCCTCAGATTAACCCTTTCATCTCTTTGGGGCCATGGAGGATAGGATATATAACAGCGATAGTATTTTACACCAAACTTAAAAACATAAACAATTAAAACTAACATAACTATCAGAAACAGAATACAGACTATAATGAAACAACATAATTATTTGATGATAGTATTTTTTTTTCTGGTATTAAACCTCAGGTTAGATCACACTGAGGGATGAAATGATGATGATGATGATGATGATGATGATGATGACGATGATGCTGTAGAGGTCCATAAGAGGGCTTGAGGGTTATGTGAGTGACAAGGCTGCACTCTGCTTTTTTCTTCTTTTTTTTAACATTTTTAAAAATTTCATTTTGATAGGTTGACATTTTACAACAACAACAGCAGCATATTAATGGACATTTATAAAGAAGAAAAAAACAAACAAAAAACAAAACAAAACAAGAGAGGCAAGGCCTTCAAGACTCACTTGTGATACACTTTAAAAAAGGAAAAAATCTAATCGTTAAAATGTGTTCTGTATTTGTAAGCCCTGTACACTGAGAGTAAAACACACAAGCTTTTTATGTATTGAGTATAATTTCAAAATGTAATGTTTACGATGAGAATGGTCAGTTTAAAGCAAATTAAGTCCCCTAGAATTAATTACAGAGTAATTTCCCTTTTTTACTATCTGCACCAAAACGTTTGCAAAATAAATAAAACTTCCATGCTTAGCAAAAGAAGTTCCTGTTTGAACAAAATGTGATAATAATGACTGCTCTTGTTGTTGTGTCAGAATATCAGATCAAAGTGCCAAGTTTAGAGAATACAAAAAATATAAATATAACAGTAAATGCAGTTTGCATATAATTAGGCTTCATTTTTTGTGTGTGTCTGTGCCCATCCCAGAGGTGCAATATTGTTTTAAACAAGATGACTGGAAAGAACTGAATTTTTCCTATTTTTATGCCTAATTTAGTGTCAACTGACAAAGTATTTGCAGAGAAAATGTGAATGTTAAGGTTTACAACGGACACACAGACACACGGAGACAACCGAACACCGGGTTAAAACATAGACTCACTTTGTTTACACTTTGTTTACACAAGTGAGTCAATTAAAGTTAACATAACAATCAGAAACAGAATACAGACAAAATGAAACAACAACATAATTTTTTTTTTTTTTTTTTTTTTTTTTTTTTTGTCTGGTATTAAACCTCAGGATAGATCACACTGAGGATGAAATGATGATGATGATGATAATGCTGTAGAGGTCCATAAGAGGGCTTGGGGGTTATGTGAGTGACAAGGATGCACTCTCTGCTTTTTGTTTTTCTCTTCTTTTTTTTAACATTTTTTAAAATTTCATTTTGATAGGTTGACATTTTACAACAACAACAACAACAGCATCTTAATGGACATTTATAAAGAAAAAAAACACCAAACAAACAAAAAACAAAACAAAACAAGACAACAAAACACCATAATTACTCTGATAGACAGAAAACAGCCAAGTAGATGGATTATACATTGGTTGGTTATCATCATGGAGTACTCTCTGGTCTTCCCTTTAACTCACTCAGTACGGCCAGTCCTCTCTTCTCCTCAACACAGACCCCTCGGATGTCCAGTGGGTGTCTGAATGACCCAACCTTTAGCTTCCGTCGTCAGAATTGTGGTATTCTTTGTCAACATTCACGTCTTCAGTATAAGAGCCTTCCGCTTGCAATATTTTGATGATGGTAACTGGGGTGAAACGCTATTAACGTCGTCTCTTTCGCCGTTCGTATGGAAAGAGTTAATAACGACAAAACTCCGGCGCTTAACCAGGCCCGAGAGATTCAGTGAAACACATGCGGTGTTGTTCAGTCATTCTGAGAGAGAGAGAGAGAGAGAGAGAGAGATTCAGATTCAGATTATTTATTCATTAATAGGCCTAGGCCCCTTATGAAGGGGTAAGTGACAATATAAGTAATAACAAGCAAAATGAAAATATATAACCAACCATAATAAGTACACATATTACATAAACGCTGCAATGAAGTACAGCATCTTTAAGATGTCACGATATCCCGAAATTTAAATGCCTGGTGTAAAAACAGTGCCAGATTCCATATATCAGCATGTCTCGTGGATGACAATAATAAACTCAGTTTGAATAAACATGGCTGTCGATAGTACTTAGGCGGTATGAGAGAGAGAGAGAGAGAGAGAGAGAGAGATGAAGAGAAAAAAATATCCTCTCAGAGAGAGAGAGAGAGTAAACAAAAATATGCCAACAGAATAGATTGGCAGACAGAGGGGGGTGTGTGTGTGGGGGGGGGGAGATCCTGTTAAAAACGGGAGTGACACCTACTTAAGTAAGTAGAGAGTGAGAGTCCTGATATGGGAGAGAGAGGCTGGGAGAGAGAGGGAGGGAGAGAGGGGGGAAGAGAGGGAGAAAGAGGGAGGGAAAGAGAGGGAGAGCGAGGGAAAGAGAGAGGGAGAGAGAGGGAGAGAGAGAGGGGGAAAGAGAGAGGGAGAGAGGGGGGAAGAGAGGGAGAAAGAGAGAGGGAAAGAGAGAGGGAGAGCGAGGGAAAGAGAGAGGGAGAGAGAGAGGGGGAAAGAGAGAGGGAGAGCGAGGGAAAGAGAGAGGGAGAGAGAGAGGGAGAGCGAGGGAAAGAGAGAGGGGGAAAGAGAGAGGGAGAG
>NC_134902.1:4119519-4132019 GCF_041734735.1 Babylonia areolata | reverse complement strand
AAGTTGTATTTGAAAAAGAAAAATACATAACAAATGCTGATGAATATTGTTTCAGAGTGGCGTTGTCTCAGGCCCGATTTAATGTGCTTCCTTTGAATAACAATGTTAATAGGTACACTGAAAATGATGTTTTAAAGCATTGTCCTTTTTGCCAAGGTGAACTAGAAGATGAATACCATTTGTTGTTTGTTTGTTCTGTATATAATGATTTACGGACAAAATTTCTTCAAGACATGTCTCTTAGTTCACTTCTCCGATCAAACAACAAGCAGAGAAATTTCCATGTATCAAAATTTATTTTCCATGCGATCAAAAGGAGAAATCATATACTCAGACCTAATTAAGCAGAATTAATGTCAAGTCCATGAATATTATGATGTTGTGTCATCTATTCAAGTGTTATAATACCCCTTCCCATGCCCACCCCCAGTCCCCTGGTTTTGAATTGTGGTCCATGGCCAAAGTTCATTAAAACAATTTCGTTCGTTCGTTCGTTCGTTCGTTCTCTCTCTCTCTCTCTGTCTGTCTGTCTGTCTGTCTGTCTGTCTGTCTCTCTCTCTCTCTCTCTCTCTCTCTCTCTCTCTCTCTCTCTCTCTCTCTCTCTCTCTCTCAGATACGCTTTTTTTTATATTCATCCATGCAAGATGGTTTCAGAACTAGACTCTGTTTTGAACATTTGGATATTTTATTGCCTCAGAGTCGCTTTGATACAAATAAGACTTGGAAGTCTTGTCCCTAAAATAAGAACTACAAGAGCTACTCTGATAATCCGGTTGCGCGGTTTGCCCATTTTGTAAAGATCAGAATGAGAATGAATATCTTCTTCTTCTTCCTCTTCTTCTTCTTCGTTCGTGGGCTGCAACTCCCACGTTGTACACGAGTGGGCTTTTACGTGTATGACCGTTTTTACCCCGCCATGTAGGCAGCCGTACTCCGTTTTCGGGGGTGTGCATGCTGGGTATGTTCTTGTTTCCGTAACCCACCGAACGCTGACATGGATTACAGGATCTGTAACGTGCGTATTTGATCTTCTGCTTGCGTATACACATGAAGGGGGTTCAGGCACTAGCAGGTCTGCACATGTGTTGACCTGGGAGATCGGGAAAAATCTCCACCCTTTACCCACCAGGCGCCGTCACCGTGATTCGAACCCAGGACCCTCAGATTGAAAGTCGAACGCTTTAACCATTCGGCTATTGCGCCTGTCGGATGAATATCATTTTATATATGCATGGCCTTTGTATGTCGATATTAGAAAAAAAAAAGTTTCTTGGTTTGTATGTCAATGTTCAGATTAACATCTACTGAACGGTGTAGATAAAAAAAACCAACAAAAAAAACCGATCTCGCTCTGTAACAAAATATATTTTTCATTCAAGAAGCGATAACTAATCTAATCAGTGAAGAACATTTCTAGATACGTATGTGATAGTAAATGTCGTATGAAAATCCATTTCAGTAAAATGATGAATATATATCGACGGGCGCAATAGCCGAGTGGTTAAAGCGTTGGACTGTCAATCTGAGGGTCCCGGGTTCGAATCACGGTGACGGCGCCTGGTGGGTAAAGGGTGGAGATTTTTACGATCTCCCAGGTCAACATATGTGCAGACCTGCTGGTGCCTGAACCCCCTTCGTGTGAAAATGCAAGCAGAAGATCAAATACGCACGTTAAAGATCCTGTAATCCATGTCAGCGTTCGGTGGGTTATGGAAACAAGAACATACCCAGCATGCACACCCCCGAAAACGGAGTACGGCTGCCTACATGGCGGGGTAAAAACGGTCATACACGTAAAAGCCCACTCGTGTGCATACGAGTGAACGCAGAAGAAGAAGAAGATGAATATATATCTGACATTACTGGGCATGTTTATAGCAATCCTGTACACATTCGTTGTTGTCGTTACATGCAATTTCAAAGTATTGGATAATTTCTAATATTCATTGGAATGTCAATGAAATGCTGTTGTCAGCACGTTCCCCTTCCCAGCATCCCAATGCAATGATGCCTATGGCCTGAATGCAATAAAACATTCATTCATTCATTCATTCTCTCTCTTTTTCTGTGGTTTATGCGTGTGTGTGTGTGTGTGTGTGTGTGTGTGTGTGTGTGTGTGTTTGCGCGCGCGTTTGGCAAGAGAGAGAGAGAAAGAGAGAGAGAGAGAGAGAGTTCTTTTTCAGTAAAACAAAAAGTTGGGGGAAAAAAAACTGGGACAAGAGTTAATATCAGGGAAATTCTCTGTGTGTGTCTGTGTCTGTGTCTGTGTCTCTCTCTCTGTCTGTGTCTGTCTGTCTGTGTTTGTCTGTCTGTCTGTCTCTCTCTATGTCTCTGTCTCTGTTTCTCTTTCTCTGTCTCTCTCTCTGTCTCTTTCTGTCTCTGTCTCTGTCTCTCTCTCTCCGTGTCTCCTTCTCTCTGTCTCTGTCTGTATGTCTCTCCGAGTTTCTGTCTCTGTCTCTCTCTCTGTATGTGTCTCTGTCTCTTTCTGTCTCTCTCTGTCTCTGCGTGTGCGTGTGTCTCTCTCTGTCTCTGTCTGTCTGTCTCTGTCTGTCTTTCTGTCTCTCTGTCTCTCTCACTCTTTCCCGCGTTCAATCGTATGTATGAGTGGGCTTTTACGTCTACGAACTTTTTTTTTTTTTTTTTTTTTTTTTTACTACCCCGCCATGTTGTCATCCATATTCCGTTCTCGGGAGTGTCCATGCTGGGTAATTCTGTGTGCCAACAGATTTCACCGCTGTATTACGCGTCCGCCTAGGAAGCGAGAGAGAATCTGAGCGCGCTGGTTCGAATCACGGCTCAGCCGCCGATATTTTCTCCCCCCCCTCCACTAGACCTTGAGTGGTGGTCTGGACGCTTAGTCATTCGGATGAGACGATAAACCGAGGTCCCGTGCGCAGCATGCACTTTTGCGCACGTAAAAGAACCCACGGCAACAAAAGTGTTGTTCCTGGCAAAATTCTGTAGAAAAATCCACTTGGATAGGAAAAACACCAAAAAAAAAAAAAAAACCCAACTGGGTGGCGCTGTAGTGTAGGGACGCGCTCTCCCTGGGGAGAGCAGCCCGAATTTCACACAGAGAAATCTGTCGTGATAAAAAGAAATACAAATACAAATACAAACGTTTCCATAACCCACTGAACGCTGACATGGGATTCTTTAAAGCGCGTATTTGATCTTCTGCACCGTGCACACACGAAGGGGCTCAGGCACTAACACATCTGCAGATATGTTGACCTGTGAAATCGAACACCGCTGTGATGGATCAGTTTCGAAATGGGGGGCACTTCGATAAAGATGGGCGCCCCAGTGACACGGTTACCCAAGTTTCTGGTTGTGTGTCGGCTGGCCCGATCGAACAGACGTGAGCGGCATCTGAATGCCATGAACAAAAAAAGACAGTCAAACCTCGCTTATAACGAAGTCAGGTGTAACCAGTGCCGGATATAACGAAGCAAAAAGGTAGGTCTTGGCAAATACTTGTATTTGTATTTTTTTTTTTTATCACAACAGAATTCTCTGTGTAAAATTCAGGCTGCTCTCCCCGGGGAGAGCGCGTCGCTACACTACGGTGCCACCTTTTTTTTCTTTTTCTTTTTTTCCTATGTGCAGTTTTTCATTTGTTTTTCCTATCGAAGTGGATTTTTCTACAGAATTTTGCCAGGAACAACCCTTTTGTCATAATGATATCCCGGCGTTAACACACCTGTCACAAACTCTCTTAATACAATAATAGTCTAGGGGTATTAGTTTACACAAAAGAGCTTATGCAAAATTGTCCTAACAATTTTAGGGGTGGTTTACTTAACCTGTATTAATTTTACTTATCCAGTACTAAATCCGACAATAGAAAAGAAAACGATGCCTCTGACTAGCAACACAAGCTTTGGACTCCCGCGATCCAAGGAAGAGAAGTGTCCCTCTCTCTCGAAGTTCAAAACCGGAAGCCCCTCCCGCAAGTCCCATCACAATGAACTCTCCCAGCAGGGAAGACGGAAACACACAACAAACATGGTTCCACACTACAATTGTACATCAGAACCTACCTGACACCCCTATGTAAAACTCAATTATCGGATCTTCCATCCGACCTTTTCCCAACCTGCCGACATACACTGACATGTGACAACACCCAAAGACGCATCCTTGAAGTGGATGTCACTCGACTGTGTGGTCTCAGTCTCCCCATTTAAGCCCACAGCACACGACAGCAATAAAGGGGTTAAGTGATGCGACTGAACTGGCTTAACAAAAGTGATAGCGACCGTCAAGAGTAAAACACGGTGACCGATAATAATCCTGACGTGTGAGATCAGTTTTTATCACAGGGAGACGATAGATATAAATGTGGAGTCATGGCCTAGAGGTAACGCGTCCGCCTAGGAAGCTGAGAGAATCTGAGCGCGCTGGTTCGAATCACGGCTCAGCCGCCGATATTTTCTCCACCTCCACCAGACCTTCAGTGGTGGTCTGGACGCTTAGTCATTCGGATGAGACGATAAACCAAGGTCCCGTGTGCAGCATGCACTTAGCGCACGTAAAAGAACCCACGGCAACAAAAGGGTTGTTCCTGGCAAAATTATATAAACAAATAAAACTGCACGCAGGAAAAAAAAAAGAAAAAAAAAGGGTGGCGCTGTATGTAGTGTAGCGACGCGCTCTCCCTGGGAAAAGCAGCCTGAATTTCACACAGAGAAATCTGTTGTGATAAAATGAAATACAAATACAAATACAAATATGTGCATCGATTGACCATGTAATATTATGACAGAATAATAAGCAAAATATTTCCAAATCATGCTTCATTCATTTTTTGTTACACCCAAGATAAAATCACGAGCCTTCGTCAGTACAATAAATAAATAAATGAATAAATAAATAAGAAATAAAAAATCATAGATATGATATATTAAAAAAAATGGAGCGTTGGTAGGGGTGTGTGTGTGTGTGTGTGTGTGTGTGTGTGTGTGTGTGTGTTGTGTGTTGAATCTAAGGGGGTGTATATGAAATATTGGAGTGTGTGTGTGTGTGTGTGCGTGTGTGTGCGTGCGTGCGTGCGTGCGTGTGTGTGTGTGTGTGTGTGTGTGTGTGTGTGTGTGTGTGTGTGTGTGTGTGTGTGTGTGAGTGTGTGTGTGTTGTGTGTTGTGTTGAATCTAAGGGGGTGTATATGAAATATTGGAGTGTGTGTGTGTGTGTGTGTGTGTGTGTGTGCGCGCGCGTGCGTGCGTGTGTGTGTGTGTGTGTGTGTGTGTGTGTGTGTGTGTGTGTGTGTGTGTGAGTGTGTGTGTTGTGTGTTGTGTGTTGAATCTAAGGGGGTGTATATGAAATATTGGAGTGTGTGTGTGTGTGTGTGTGTGTGTGTGTGTGTGTGTGTGTGTGTGCGTGTGTGTGCGTGCGTGCGTGTGTGTGTGTGTGTGTGTGTGTGTGTGTTGAATTAAAGTGGGTGTATTTGAGATATTGGAATGTGTGTGTGTGTGTGTGTGTGTGTGTGTGCGTGCGTGCGTGCGTGCGTGTGTGTGTGTGTGTGTGTGTGTGTGTGTGTGTGAGTGTGTGTGTTGTGTGTTGTGTGTTGAATCTAGGGGGTGTATATGAAATATTGGAGTGTGTGTGTGTGTGTGCGTGCGTGCGTGCGTGTGTGTGTGTGTGTGTGTGTGTGTGCGTGCGTGTGTGTGTGTGTGTGTGTGTGTGTGTGTGTTGAATTAAAGGGGGTGTATTTGAGATTTTGGAATGTGTGTGTGTGTGTGTGTGTGTGTGTGTGTGTGTCAATAACAGTGAAGGTACAGAGGTATGGTTGTTTTTTTCGGTCAAAAGGTTACAAACAAAAAAAAACAACAAAAAACCTCTACACCCCACAGCTTGTTATGTAGCACAGCGGTGTTCACAGCCATCACAGGCACGATCTGAAAAAAACAAGACTAGACGATAGTCAGCCACACACACCTGGCGCAAAAGTTCACTCACCCACTACTACGTCAATGGAGCGATCGATTGACTGACGTCACAGTGACGTCAGAGGGGCCGGCTATTTTTAGACGCCGTGAATGACGGTGATGGTGGTGGTGGTGGTGCGTGGCCTTGTGTAACTGCTGCGGCAAATGCCAGCTGTTTCGCTGGCCCACGCTTAAATCGAACATTAGTTTAATAGGAAACAGAGGGGGGCGGTGGGGGGGGGGGGGGCAGGAGGGGGATGAAGAGAGAGAATAGGAGAGAGAGGGAGGGAGAGAGAGAAGGGGAGAGAGAGAGAGAGAAGGGGAGATAGAGAGATGGAGAGAGAGAGAGAGAGAGAGAGAGAGAGAAAGAGAATGGGAGAGAGAGAGAGAGAGAAGGGGAGATAGAGAGAGATGGAGAGAGAGGGATTGAGAGAGAGAGTGAGAGAGAAAGAGAAGGAGATGGAGAGAGAGAATGGGAGAGAGAGAAGGGGAGATAGAGAGGGATTGAGAGAGAAAGAGAATGGGAGAGAGAGAGAGAGAGAGAAGGGGAGATAGAGATAGAGAGATTGAGAAAGAGAGAGAGAAAGAGAAGGAGATGGAGAAAGAGAATGGGAGAGAGAGAGAGAGAAGGGGAGATAGAGATAGAGGGATTGAGAAAGAGAGAGAGAGAGAAGGAGATGGAGAAAGAGAATGGGAGAGAGAGAGAGAGAGAAGGGGAGATAGAGATAGAGGGATTGAGAAAGAGAGAGAGAGAAGGAGATGGAGAAAGAGAATGGGAGAGAGAGAGAGAGAGAAGGGGAGATAGAGATAGAGGGATTGAGAAAGAGAGAGAGAAAGAGAAGGAGATGGAGAGAGAGAATGGGAGAGAGAAGGGAGATAGAGAGGGATTGAGAGAGAAAGAGATGGAGAGAGACGGGGAGATGGAGAGAGAGAGAGACTGAGAGAGAGAGAGAGAGAGAGAAGGAGATGGAGAGAGAGAATGGGAGAGAGAGAGAGAGAAGGGGAGATAGAGATAGAGGGATTGAGAAAGAGAGAGAGAAAGAGAAGGAGATGGAGAGAGAGAATGGGAGAGAGAAGGGAGATAGAGAGGGATTGAGAGAGAAAGAGAATGGGAGAGAGAGAGAGAAGGGGAGATAGAGAGAGAGGGGATGAGAGAGAGAAAGAGAAGGAGATGGAGAGAGAGAGAATGGGAGAGAGAGAGAGAGAGAGAGAGAGAGAGAGAGAGAGAGAGAGAGAGAGAGAAGGGAATGGAGAGAGAGAGAGAGAGAGAGAGAGAGAGAGAGAAGGTGAGAGAGAGGGATTGAGAGAGAGAAAGAGAAGGAGATGGAGAGAGAGAGAGAGAAAGAGAAGGGGGTGGAGAGAGAGAATGGGAGAGAGAGAGAGAGAGAGAGAGAGAGAGAGAGAGAGAGAGAGAGAAGAGGACATGGAGAGAGAGAGAGAGAGAGATTGAGAGAGAGAGAAGGAGAGGGAGAATGGGAGAGAGAGACAGAGAGAAAAGGGGAGATGGAGAGAGAGAGAGAGAGAGAGAGAGAGAGAGAGAGAGAGATTGAGAGAGAGATGGAGATGGAGAGAGAGAGAGAAGGAGAGAACACTGAACACTGAAATGTTTAACGTCATTTCGCTGAAAAGCTCTGGTGACATAGTAGGTACTAATCAGAAGAAAATGGTGCAAAAATAGATGAAATGGAACAGAAAGGAAAACACGAAAACCAAAACAGAATTGAAACGACATAAACTTCTAAGAGATTTGCGACACTTTGGCACTTTGTCATTAGCTTAAAATACATGCGACAAGAAAGCGCTTCATTGCAAATGTATGTACTTTTTCCATTTGGTAATGTGCCTTTTTTTTCAGTCGTTCGTTTCCAAGGTTTGGACAGTACATAGAAAACAAAGTACAGATGAATCACACAATAAATAGTTTACGCATGTAACATCGACATACATCATATCAATACAAACACATACTAAATTCCATATAAATCATATAATAAATATTTACGCATGTAACATCAAAACCCATCATATCAATACGAACACATCAAATAATTACGATGTCGAGATTGACCATCCAAATGTAGCCCTTCCTTTTTATCGATGCTTTTTTCCTTATAGAACCCATACTTATTTTTAATTGATTAATGAGTATTTGGACTGATGATGGACGTTTTCCGTATATTTATTGACTCAGATACATATTTTGCAAGTGAAAGTATCATATCTTCATTTTATCTCATCAGTTTGCCGAACAAATCTTTTCTCTGCGCTGGAGCTGTATTGAAAATGGTGCAGTTTTTTTTTCGTAATTCATCGTATCTTTTGCAGTTAAATATGAAATGATTTTCATCTTCTGGGCTTTCGCCACATATTGGGCAAGAAGATGTTGCTACGTCTGAATCGAACCATCTTCTGTTGGCATTCAGTCCAAGTGCTCTCAATCTGAGCTTCGCAAAGCAGATTTTATGTCATTTATTTGTTGCAATCTTAACATACTTCTCTGTTTGAAATATTGATTTAAATGAATGGAACCATTTATACCTAGGATTGCTTCCTATACCGTGCCAGTTTTGTTTGTAACATGCTACAAGCCTATCTTTAACTCTCTCCATACGAACGGCGAAAGAGACGACGTTAACAGCGTTTCACCCCAATTACCATCATCAAAATATTGCAGTCGGAAGGCTCTCATACTGAAGATTTAAATGTTGACAAAGAAAACCACAATTCTGACGACGGAAGCTATAGGTTGGGTCATTCAGACACCCACTGGACATCCGAGGGGTCTGTGTAGAGGAGAAGAGAGGACTGGCCGTACTGAGTGAGTTAAATTCCGATACAAAGCCGCTCTCGTGCCCTACTCCTTGGCACATCCAAACAAGACCGAATCCATGTTCCGTAAGTGTTTTCTTCATGTGGAATACCCAGTTCTGTTTGCCCTTCTTTCTGTTGCAGCAGCAGCATCTCGTATGCTTGTCTACACAATCGTGATGTTGGCGGTCTTGTTAGTTTTAGCCAATATTGTATGCATTTTACAGTTTATCTAATATGCAGTGGGTACCTGCCGGTTTCGCCATACATTATAGTGTTTGATGAGTGTAATGGGACACCAAGAAAGCGCTTCATTGCAAATGTATGTACTTTTTCCATTTGGTTATTTGGCATGAATCTCCATATTTCCGCTCCACAGTTCAAGGCTGGTTCAATTTGTGTGTCGGAAAAGTTTCCAGAAAAGCTGTGCGTCAGTCGAACGCAGTCTTCTGAGTGATTTTATAATTTAGATTACAGAGAGAGAGAGACAGAGACAGAGACAGAGACAGAGAGACGGGGTGTTGGTGGGGGGCGGGGGGCGGAGGGGGGGGGGAGGTAGGTGTGTGTGTGTGTGTGGGGGGCGGGGGGGGGCCCACTTTCTTTCCATCTGGAGTTATTGAAGCGGAGGACTGTTTTCTCAGCAATGGAGTCTGTACGCATTGCATTGTGTTAGGTTTGGTGGGTTTTTTATTTTTATTTTTATTTTTTAATGAACCTTTTTTAATTTTATTTCAGACAACGAAACCGAACATTGACACACGACCAGAAAAAAACAACAACAAAATGGATAAACATCACCATTTCCTTACACTGAGTATATCATTCAATTATCCATCCAAATACATACAAACTCACACACATGCACACATACGTACATACGTACACATATAAACACAAACACACACTGCCACAAGCACACAAATCCACAGACATGCACACAAACATATCGGCACCTGTTTACACGCACCTTCATCCACCGATGTCTGCATGTAATGTATACATTAACTCTTTCCATACGAACGGCGAAAGAGACGACGTTAACAGCGTTTCAGCCCAATTACCATCATCAAAATATTGCAAGCGGAAGGCTCTTATACTGAAGAGGTGAATGTTGACAAAGAATACCACAATTCTGACGACGGAAGCTAAAGGTTGGGTCATTCAGACACCCACTGGACATCCGAGGGGTCTGTGTAGAGGAGAAGAGAGGACTGGCCGTACTGAGTGAGTTAAACGTCATAGAACAGCACCAGCCTCTGTTACTGTTTTGACACAGCAAATTTTTCTGTGTGAAATTCGGGCTGTTCCTGTTCGCCTGTTCAGACTGTCCCTCTGTCTGTCTGTCTGTCTCTCTCAAACACACACAGAGACTCACACAGACACACACATGCTCTCTCTCTCTCTCTCTCTCTCTCTCTCTCTGTCTCTCTGTCTCTCTGTCTCTTATCAATCACTTATTTTATTTCATCTTTTATGTAAAGGAGCAATCAATGTATTTTCGATTGAGTACAAGGTGTTTTCGAGTGGTATCCGTGAGTGTGCGTGCGTGCGTGCGTGTGTGTGTGTGTGTGTGTGTGTGTGCGCGCGCGCGCGCGTGCGTGTGTTCGTGTGTGTGCTTGTGTATGTGTGCGAGCGTTATTCTTTTTTTTTTCTTTATAGATTTCATTCTGTTTTATTCATTTATGTCTTCTTCTTCTTTTTTTTTCATTTTTTTTTTCAACTAAAATGGGTTCACACAAATAAATGAAATCCCCAAAACTGCATCGCCTACGTGTCGATAGACAAGGAACTGAATGAGCAAGAAACATCTTCACGGGTAGTGCAGTGGCGAAAAACCTGCCCAGCCGAGTCCCTCACCCGCCCACCCCATTGTCCCCCCCCACCCACCCCACTCCCACACCCCTCTCTTTTTTTTGTGTGTGTGTGTGTGTGACCCACTGACCTTGAAATAAGGACTAGGTCACGGTTAAAAAAAAGAAAAAAAAGAAGAAAAAAAAAAAGAACAACTGCTACGTCACGATTTTTATGTAACGGATCAATCTGGGTCACGACAACCACCCTCACTCCCCCGCCGCCCCCCCTCCCCCTCCCCACCACCCTCCACAGCAAACAGGACAGGCTTGGAACACAATGGGGCGGGGACACACACACACACACACACACATACACACACTTGCCCTTTTTAGATGTCTCATGGGGGGGGGGGGGGGGGGAAGTGGGGAAGGGAGGGGAGAGAGAGAGAGAGAGAGAAAGAGGACTGGTACAGGCGCTTGCTATTATTCACTTCTGCCCCCGTCCACTTTGGGGGGGGGGGGTGCAGGGGTGTGTGTGTGGGGGGGAGGGGGAGGGTGAGTCGAGGCACAAAGTAATCATATCTCTGTACTTAAACCTAGAACATGCGTAGGTAATGTTCAACTTTAGAATACTAAACTCAGGGGGGCTGTTTAGACGAAAAACAAAGGGTGTCTTAGGCTCACCTCGATGCGCTGAGTTGAATGGAACCCTCAGCTAAGCTGTACGACCACTACTTTCCCATGAAACTGCGACAATTTTATACACAGTAAGCTCAGCCGATCACAGCCAGAGCAACCACCTGCAAGCCATTTTGACTGCTGATCACCCACGTCATCAGCAGTCAAAATGGCGTGCAGGTGGGGAAGGAGTACTCTGCTTACTGTGTATTTGTCGCAGTTTCATGGGAAAGGAGTGGTCCTAGAGCTTAGCTGAGGGTTCCATTCAACTCAGCGCATCGAGGTGAGCCTAAAACACCCTTTGTCTTTCGTCTAAACAGCCCCCCTGAGTTTAGTATTCTAAAGTTGAACATTACCCATGCGTATGTATATTCTATGTATTCCGTTAAGTCTCGTAGACCGTAGACCGTGGGGGCACACAACCACCACGCATTTGGCAACCAGCTTCTTCCATCCCTTCACGGTTGCCTGTTCTTTTTGGCTATCCCACTCACTCAGGGTTCGTGGACCTGTCTCCACCGTGTGAGATGTTGTTCTTCTATCTCTTCTTCTTCCTCTTCTACTGCCTGCCTTTTTAACTCTCTCCATACGAGCGGCGAAAGAGACGACGTTAACAGCGTTTCATCCCAATTACCATCATCAAAATATCATTGCAAGCGGAAGGCTTTTATACTGAAGAGGTGAATTTTGACAAAGAATACCACAGTTCTGACGACGGAAGCTAAAGGTTGGGTCATTCAGACACCCACTGGACATCCGAGGGGTCTGTGTAGAGGAGAAGAGAGGACTGGCCGTACTGAGTGAGTTAAACTGAAGAGGTGAATGTTGACAAAGAATACCACAGTTCTGACGACGGAAGCTAAAGGTTGGGTCATTCAGACACCCACTGGACATCCGAGGGGTCTGTGTAGAGGAGAAGAGAGGACTGGCCGTACTGAGTGAGTTAAAAGCCTAAACTCAAAGGTAACACATATCTGATTTATTCTTTTCAGGTCAATAACTGTGGGGTTTTTTGTTGTTTTTTTCTTCTGATAATGTTTGGTTGTCTCACTGATGTTCTAGTTTGTCTGTGTGTGAGTAGTATATCATGCCTGACGTTTTTTTTTCTTTCTTTAATTTTTTTTCTCCCTTTGTAACATCCCCCCCCCCCCCCCCGAGTGTGCGAGTGTGTATGTAATTTTGTTTGTGGTCGATGGATTATCCCTCCCTCCCCCCCCCCACCCCCCCTTACCTTCCTTCTTTTTAATTTTTTTTTAAAGTGCTTAAATCTTTTTTTCTTTTTCTTGTACTTGAT